>NW_027116994.1:0-62390 GCF_024137725.1 Prorops nasuta | reverse complement strand
ATACACCCTGGCCCCAAGTGAGTTACCCTGGTCCCTTTATATGTACTCTCTGACCGCAAGTGAGTTATCCTGTCCCCTTTATATGTACTCTCTGATCGCAAGTGAGTTACCCTAGTCCCAAACTAAATACATCCTGACCCTAAGTGAGTTACCCTAGTCCCATATAAGTACACCCTGACCCCAAGCGAGTTACCCTAGTCACATAGAAGTACACCCTGACCCCAAGTGAGTTATCCTAGCCCCTTTATATGAACTCCCAGACCCGCAGTGAGTTACCCTAGTCTCTTATAAGTACTCTCTGACCGCAAGTGAGTTAACCTAGTCCCATAGTAGTATTACCTGACCCCAAGTGAGTTATCCTAGCCCCTATATATGTACTCTCTGACTGCAAATGAGTTACCCTAGTCCAATATAAGTACCTCCCTGACCCCAAGTGATTTACCCTAGTCCCATAGAAATACTCAATGACCCCAAGTGTGTTACCCTAGTCACATAGAAGTACTCCCTGACCCCAAGAGAGTTATCCTAGTTCCATAGAAGGACTCCCTGACCCCAAGTTTGTTACCCTAGTCCCATATAAGTACTCCCTGACCCAAAATGTGTTGTCCTAGCCCCTTTATATGATCCCTCTGACCGCAAGTGAGTTACCCTAGTCCCATATAAGTACTCCCTAACCCCAAGTGAGTTACCCTAGTCGCATAGAAGTACTCCCTGGCCCAAAGTGAGTTACCCTAGCCCCTTTATAAGTACTTCCTGACCCCAAGTGAGTTACCCTAGTCCCATATAAGTACTCCCAGACCCCAAGTGAGGTACCCTAGTCCCATAGAAGTACTCCCTGACCTCAAGTGAGTTATTCTAGCCCCTTTATATGTACTCTCTGACCGCAAGTGAGTTATCCTAGCCCCTTTATATGTACTCCCAGACCCCCAGTGAGTTACCCTGGTCCCATATAAGTACTCAAAGACACCAAGGGAGTTACCCTAGTCCAATATAAGTACTCCTTGACCCAAAGTGCGTTACCCTAGCCCCTTTATATGTACTCTATGACCGCAAGTGAGTTATCCTAGCCCCTTATAAGTACTCCCTGACCAAAAGTGAGTTACCCTAGCCCCTTATAAGTACACCCTGGCCCCATGTGAGTTACCCTGGTCCCATATAAGTACTCAAAGACACCAAGTGAGTTACCCTAGTCCCATATAAATACTCAAAGACACCAAGTGTGTTACCCTAGTCACATACAAGGACTCCCTGACCCCAAGTGAGTTATCCTAGCCCCTTTATATGTACTCTCTGTCCGCAAGTGAGTTATCCTAGCCCCTGTATATATACTCTCAGACCACAAGTGAGTTACCCTAGCCCCTTAATAAGTACACCCTGGCCCCAAGTGAGTTACCCTGGTCCCTTTATATGTACTCTCTGACCGCAAGTGTGTTATCCTGTCCCCTTTATATGTACTCTCTGATCGCAAGTGAGTTACCCTAGTCCCAAATTAAATACATCCTGACCCTAAGTGAGTTACCCTAGTCCCATATAAGTACACCCTGACCCCAAGCGAGTTACCCTAGTCACATAGAAGTACTCCCTGACCCCAAGAGAGTTATCCTAGTTCAACAGAAGGACTCCCTGACCCCAAGTTTGTTACCCTAGTCCCATATAAGTACTCCCTGACCCAAAATGTGTTGTCCTAGCCCCTTTATATGATCCCTCTGACCGCAAGTGAGTTAACTTAGTCCCATATAAGTACTCCCTGAC
Organism: Prorops nasuta; assembly: GCF_024137725.1. Taxonomy (NCBI): domain Eukaryota; kingdom Metazoa; phylum Arthropoda; class Insecta; order Hymenoptera; family Bethylidae; genus Prorops; species Prorops nasuta. Next base: position 60,638 of record NW_027116994.1, on the reverse strand, counting down.
CCCAAGTGAGTTACCCTAGTCCCTTAATAAGTACACCCTGTCCCCAAGTGAGTTATCCTGGTCCCATAGAAGTACTCAAAGACACCAAGTAGGTTACCCTAGTCCCATATATGTACTCCTTGACCCAAAGTGCGTTACCCTAGCCCCTTTATAAGTACTCCCTGGTCCCAAGTGAGTTACCCTAGTCACATACAAGTACTCCCTGACCTCAAGTGAGTTATTCTAGCCCCTGTATATGTACTGTCTGACAGCAAGTCAGTTACCCTAGCCCCTTTATATGTACTCCCTGTCCCCCAGTGAGTTACCCTAGTCCCATACAAGTACTCCCTGACCCCAAGTGAGTTACCATATGACCTTTATAAGTACTCCCTGACCCCATGTGAGTTCTCCTAGCCTCTTTATGTGTACTCTCTGACCGTAAGTGAGTTACCCTAGTCCCATAGTAGTACTCCCTGACCCAAGTGAGTTAGGCTAGTCTAACATAAGTACTCCTTGACCCAAAGTGGGTGACCCTAGCCCGTTTATATGTACACACTGACCCCAAGTGAGTTATCCTAGCCCCTTTATATGTACTCTCTTACCGCAAGTAAGTTACCCTAGTCCCATAGTAGTACTCCCTGACCCCAAGTGAGTTACCATAGCCCCTTTATAAGTACTCCTTGACCCAAAGTGGGTGACCCTAGCCCGTTTATATGTACACTCTGACCGAAAGTGAGTTATCCTAGCCCCTTTATAAGTACTCCCTGACCCTAAGTGTGTTACCCTAGTCTCATATATGTATTCCCTGAACCCAAGTGAGTTACCCTAGTCACTTAGAAGTACTCCCTGACCCCAAATGAGTCACCCTAGCACCTTTATAAGTACTCTCTGACCCCAAGTGTGTTACCCTAGTCTCATATATGTATTCCCTGAACCTAAGTGAGTTACCCTAGTCCCATAGAGGTACTCCCTGATCCCAATTGAGTCACCCTAGCACCTTTATAAGTACTCCCTGACCCCAAGTGAGTTACCATATCACCTTTATAAGTACTCCCTGACCCCAAGTGAGTTACCATAGCCCCTTTATAAGTACTCTCTGACCCCAAGTGAGTTATCCTAGCCCCTTTATATGAACTGTCTGACCGCAAGTGAGTTATCCTAGCCCCTTTACATGTACTCCCAGACCCCCAGTGAGTTACCCTAGTCCCTTATAACTACTCCCTGACCCCAAGTGAGTTACAATATCACCTTTATAAGTACTCCCTGACCCCAAGTGAGTTATCCTAGCCCCTTTATATGTACTCTCTGACCGCAAGTGAGTTACCGTAGTCCCATAGTAGTATTACCTGACCCCAAGTGAGTTATCCTAGCCCCTTTATAAGTACTCCCAGACCCCAAGTGAGTTATCCTAGCCCCTAAATAAGTACTCCCTGACCCCAAGTGAGTTACCGTAGCCCCTTTATGAGTACTCCCAGACTCCAAGTGAGTTACCCTAGCCGCTTTATATGTACTCCCATACCCCAAGTGAGTTACCCTATTCCATAGAAGTACATCCTGACCCCAAGTGAGTTACCGTAGCCCCTTTATAAGTACTCCCTGACCCCAAGTGAGTTAACCTAGCCCCTTTATAAGTACACCCTGGCCCCATGTGAGTTACCCTGGTCCCATATAAGTACTCCCTGACCCCAAGCGAGTTACCCTAGACCCACAAAAGTACTCCCTGACCCCAAGGGAGTTACTATATCACCTTTATAAGTACTCCCTTACCCCAAGTGAGGTATCCTAGCCCCTTATATTTACTCTCTGACCGCAAGTAAATTACCCTAGTCCCATAGTAGTACTCCCTGACCCCTAGTGAGTTACCATATCCCCTTTATAAGTACTCCCTGACCCCAATTGAGTTATCCTAGCCCCTTTATATGTACTCTCTGACAGCAAGTGAGTTACCCTAGTCCCATAGTAGTACTCACTGACCCCAAGTGAGTTACCCTAGCCCCTTTATATGTACTCTCTGACCGCAAGTTAGTTATCCTAGACCCCTTACATGTACTCCCAGACCCCCAGTGAGTTACCCTAGTCCCTTATAAGTATTCCCTGACCCCAAGTGAGTTACCCTAGCCCCTTAATAAGTACACCCTGTCCCCAAGTGAGTTACCCTGGTCCCATATAAGTACTCCCTGACCCCAAGCGAGTTACCCTAGACCCACAAAAGTACTCCCTGACCCCAAGGGAGTTACTATATCACCTTTATAAGTACTCCCTGACCCCAAGTGAGGTATCCTAGCCCCTTATATTTACTCTCTGACCGCAAGTAAATTACCCCAGTCCCATAGTAGTACTCCCTGACCCCAAGTGAGTTACCACATCCCCTTTATAAGTACTCCCTGACCCCAAGTGAGTTATCCTAGCCCCTTTATATGTACTCTCTGACAGCAAGTGAGTTACCCTAGTCCCATAGTAGTACTCACTGACCCCAAGTGAGTTACCCTAGCCCCTTTATATGTACTCTCTGACCGCAAGTGAGTTATCCTAGACCCTTTACATGTACTCCCAGACCCCCAGTGAGTTACCCTAGTCCCTTATAAGTATTCCCTGACCCCAAGTGAGTTACCCTAGCCCCTTAATAAGTACACCCTGTCCCCAAGTGAGTTACCCTGGTCCCATATAAGTACTCAAAGACACCAAGTGAGTTATCCTAGTCCAATATAAGTACTCCTTGACCCAAAGTGCGTTATCCTAGCCCCTTTATAAGTACTCCCTGGCCCCAAGTGAGTTACCCTAGTCACATAGAAGTACTCCCTGACCTCAAGTGAGTTATTCTAGCCCCTTTATATGTACTCTCTGACCGCAAGTGAGTTATCCTAGCCCCTTATAAGTACTCCCTGACCAAAAGTGAGTTACCCTAGCCCCTTAATAAGTACACCCTGGCCCTATGTGAGTTACCCTGGTCCCATATAAGTACTCAAAGACACCAAGTGAGTTACCCTAGTCCCATATAAATACTCAAAGACACCAAGTGAGTTACCCTAGTCCAATATAAGTACTCCTTGACCCAAAGTGAGTTAACCTGGCCCCTTTATAAGTACTCCCTGACCACAAGTGTGTTACCCTAGTCACATACAAGGACTCCCTGACCCCAAGTGAGTTATCCTAGCCCCTTTATATGTACTCTCTGTCCGCAAGTGAGTTATCCTAGCCCCTGTATATATACTCTCAGACCACAAGTGAGTTACCCTAGCCCCTTAATAAGTACTCCCTGGCCCCAAGTGAGTTACCCTGGTCCCTTTATATGTACTCCCTGACCCCAAGTGAGTTACCCTAGTCACATAGAAGTACTCCCTGACCCCAAGTTTGTTACCCTAGTCCCATATAAGTACTCCCTGACCCAAAATGTGTTGTCCTAGCCCCTTTATATGATCCCTCTGACCGCAAGTGAGTTACCTTAGTCCCATATAAGTACTCCCTGACACCAAGTGAGTTACCCTAGTCCCATATATGTACTCCTTGACCCAAAGTGCGTTACCCTAGCCCCTTTATAAGTACTCCCTGGTCCCAAGTGAGTTACCCTAGTCACATACAAGTACTCCCTGACCTCAAGTGAGTTATTCTAGCCCGTGTATATGTACTGTCTGACAGCAAGTCAGTTACCCTAGCCCCTTTATATGTACTCCCAGACCCAAAGTGAGTTACCCTAGTCCCTTATAACTACTCCCTGACCCCAAGTGAGTTACCTTAGCCGCTTTATAAGTACTCCCTGTCCCCCAGTGAGTTACCCTAGTCCCATACAAGTACTCCCTGACCCCAAGTGAGTTACCATATGACCTTTATAAGTACTCCCTGACCCCAAGTGAGTTACCATAGCCCCTTTATAAGTACTCCCTGATCCCAAGTGAGTTACCATAGCCCCTTTATAAGTACTCTCTGACCCCAAGTGAGTTATCCTAGCCCTTTTATATGTACTCTCTGACCGCAAGTTAGTTACCCTAGTCCCATAGTAGTACTCCCTGACCCAAGTGAGTTACCCTAGTCCCATATAAGTACTGCTTGACCCAAAGTGAGTTACCCTAGCCCCTTTATAAGTACTACCTGACCCCAAGTGAGTTATCCTAGCCCCCTTATATATACTCTCTGACCGCAAGTTAGTTACCCTAGTCCCATAGTAGTACTCCCTGACCCAAGTGAGTTACCCTAGTGCCATAGAAGTACTCCCTGACCCCAAGTGAGTTACCCTAGCCCCTTTATAAGTACTACCTGACCCCAAGTGAGTTATCCTAGCCCCCTTATATTTACTCTCTGACCGCAAGTTAGTTACCCTAGTCCCATAGTAGTACTCCCTGACCCCAAGTGAGTTACCCTAGCCCCTAATAAGTACTCCCTGACCCCAAGTGAGTTATCCTAGCCCCTTTATATATACTCTCTGACCGCAAGTGAGTTATCCTAGCCCCTTTATATATACTCTCTGACCGCAAGTGAGTAACCCTAGTCCCATATAAGTACTCCCTGACCCCAAGTGAGTTACCGTAGCCCCTTTATGAGTACTCCTTGACCCCAAGTGAGTTACCATAGCCCTTTTATAAGTACACCCTGGCCCCAAGTGTGTTACCCTAGTCTTATATAAGAATTCCATGACCCCAAGTGAGTTACCCTAGTCCCATAGATGTACTTCCTGACCCCAAGTGAGTTACCGTAGCCGCTTTATATGTACTCCCATACCCCAAGTGAGTTATCCTATTCCCATAGAAGTATTTCCTGACCCATAGTGAGTTATCCTAGCCCCTTTATAAGTACTCCCTGACCCCAAGTGTGTTACCCTAGTCTTATATAAGAATTCCATGACCCCAAGTGAGTTACCCTAGTCCCATAGATGTACTTCCTGACCCCAAGTGAGTTACCGTAGCCCCTTTATGAGTACTCCTTGACCCCAAGTGAGTTACCATAGCCCTTTTATAAGTACACCCTGGCCCCAAGTGAGTTATCCTAGCCCCTTTATATGTACTCCCACACTCCAAGTGAGTTACCCTAGCCGCTTTATATGTACTCCCATACCCCAAGTGAGTAATCCTATTCCCATAGAAGTACTTCCTGACCCCTAGTGAGTTACCGTAGCCCCTTTATAAGTACTCCCTGACCCCAAGTGAGTTATCCTAGCCCCTGTATATATACTCTCTGCCCGCAAGTGAGTTATTCTAACCCCTTTATAAGTACTCCCTGACCCCAAGTGTGTTACCCTAGTCTCATATAAGTACGCCCTGACCACAAGTGAGTTACCATAGCCCCTTTATAAGTACTCCCCGACCCCAAGTGAGTTACCCTAGAACCTTTATATGCACTCTCTGACCGCAAGTGACTTATCCTAGCCCCTTCATATGTACTCCCAGACTCCAAGTGAGTTACCCTAGCCGCTTTATATGTACTCCCATGCCCCAAGTGAGTTACCCTAGTCCCATAGAAGTACTTCCTGACCACAAGTGTGTTACCCTAGTCTCATATAAGTACTCCCTGACCCATAGTGAGTTACCATAGCCCCTTTATAAGTACTCCCTGACCCCAAGTGAGTTATCCTAGCCCCTTTATATGTACTCTCTGACTGCAAGTGAGTTATCCTATCCCCTTTATATGTACTCTCTGACCGCAAGTGAGTTACCCTAGTCCCATAGTAGTACTCCCTGACCCTAAGTGAGTTATCCTAGCCCCTTTATATGTACTCTCTGACTGCAAGTGAGTTACCCTAGTCCAATATAAGTACTCCCTGACCCAAAGTGAGTTATCCTAGCCTCTTTATATGTACTCCCAGACCCGAAGTGAGTTACCCTAGTGCCATAGAAGTACTCCCTGACCCCAAGTGAGTTACCCTAGCCCCTAATAAGTACTCCCTGACCCCAAGTGAGTTATCCTAGCCCCTTTATATATACTCTCTGACCGCAAGTGAGTTACCCTAGTCCAATATAAGTACTCCCTGACCCAAAGTGAGTTATCCTAGCCTCTTTATATGTACTCCCAGACCCGAAGTGAGTTACCCTAGTGCCATAGAAGTACTCCCTGACCCCAAGTGAGTTATCCTAGCCCTTTTATATGTACTCTCTGACCGCAAGTTAGTTACCCTAGTCCCATAGAAGTACTTCCTGACCCCAAGTGAGTTACCGTAGCCCCTTTATGAGTACTCCTTGACCCCAAGTGAGTTACCATAGCCCTTTTATAAGTACACCCTGGCCCCAAGTGAGTTATCCTAGCCCCTTTATATGTACTCCCAGACTCCAAGTGAGTTACCCTAGCCGCTTTATATGTACTCCCTGACACCAAGTGTGTTACCCTAGTCTCATATAAGTACGCCTTGACCACAAGTGAGTTACCATAGCCCCTTTATAAGTACTCCCCGACCCCAAGTGAGTTGCCCTAGAACCTTTATATGCACTCTCTGACCGCAAGTGACTTATCCTAGCCCCTTCATATGTACTCCCAGACTCCAAGTGAGTTTCCCTAGCCGCTTTATATGTACTCCCATGCCCCAAGTGAGTTACCCTAGTCCCATAGAAGTACTTCCTGACCACAAGTTTGTTACCCTAGTCTCATATAAGTACTCCCTGACCCATAGTGAGTTACCATAGCCCCTTTATAAGTACTCCCTGACCCCAAGTGAGTCATCCTAGCCCCTTTATATGTACTCTCTGACTGCAAGTGAGTTACCCTAGTCCAATATAAGTACTCCCTGACCCTAAGTGAGTTACCATAGCCCCTTTATAAGTACTCCCTGACACCAAGTGAGTTACCATAGCCCCTTTATAAGTACTCCCTGACCCCAAGTGAGTTACCCTAGCACCTTTATATGCACTCTCTGACCGCAAGTGAGTTATCCTAGCCCCTTCATATGTACTCCCAGACTCCAAGTGAGTTACCCTAGTCACATAGAAGTACTCCCCGACCCCAAGTGAGTTACCCTAGACCCTATATAAGTACTCCCTGACCCCACGTGAGTTACCCTAGTCCCATAGAAGTATTCCCTGACCCCAAGTGAGTTACCCTAGTCACATAGAAGTACTCCCTGACCCCAAGTGAGTTACCCTAGTAACATAGAAGTACTCCCTGACCCCAAGTGAGTTACCCTAGCCCCTTTATAAGTACCTCCTGACCCCAAGTGAGTTACCATAGCCCCTTTATAAGCACTCCCTGACCCCAAGTGAGTTATCCAAGCCCCTTTATATGTACTCTCTGACCGCAAGTGAGTTACCCTAGTGCCATAGTAGTACTCCCTGACCCCAAGTAAGTTATCCTAGACCCTATATAAGTACTCCCTGACCCCAAGTGAGTTACCCTAGTCCCATAGAAATACTCCCTGACCCCATGTGAGTTACCCTAGTCACATAGAAGTACTCCCTGACCCCAAGTGAGTTACCCTAGAACATAGAAGTACTCCCTGACCCCAAGTGAGTTAGCCTAGTTCCATAGAAGTACTCCCTGACCCCAAGTAAGTTATCCTAGCCCCTATATAAGTACTCCCTGACCCCAAGTGTGTTACCCTAGTCACATAGAAGTACTCCCTGACCCCAAGTGAGTTACCCTAGTCACATAGAAGTACTCCCAGACCCCAAGTGAGTTACCCTAGTAACATAGAAGTACTCCCTGACCCCAAGTGAGTTACAATATCACCTTTATAAGTACTCCCTGACCCCAAGTGAGTTATCCTAGCCCCTTTATATGTACTCTCTGACCGCAAGTGAGTTACCGTAGTCCCATAGTAGTACTCCCTGACCACCAGTGAGTTACCCTAGTCCCATATAAGTACTCCCCGACCCCAAGTGAGTTACCCTAGCCCCTATATAAGTACTCCCTGACCCCAAGTGAGTTACCCTAGCTCCTTTATAAGTACTCCCTGATCCCAAGTGAGTTACCATAGCCCCTTTATAAGTACTCCCTGACCCCAAGTGAGTTATCCTAGCCCTTTTATATGTACTCTCTGACCGCAAGTTAGTTACCCTAGTCCCATAGAAGTACTTCCTGACCCCAAGTGAGTTACCGTAGCCCCTTTATGAGTACTCCTTGACCCCAAGTGAGTTACCATAGCCCTTTTATAAGTACACCCTGGCCCTAAGTGAGTTATCCTAGCCCCTTTATATGTACTCCCAGACTCCAAGTGAGTTACCCTAGCCGCTTTATATGTACTCCCTGACACCAAGTGTGTTACCCTAGTCTCATATAAGTACGCCTTGACCACAAGTGAGTTACCATAGCCCCTTTATAAGTACTCCCCGACCCCAAGTGAGTTGCCCTAGAACCTTTATATGCACTCTCTGACCGCAAGTGACTTATCCTAGCCCCTTCATATGTACTCCCAGACTCCAAGTGAGTTACCCTAGCCGCTTTATATGTACTCCCATGCCCCAAGTGAGTTACCCTAGTCCCATAGAAGTACTTCCTGACCACAAGTGTGTTACCCTAGTCTCATATAAGTACTCCCTGACCCATAGTGAGTTACCATAGCCCCTTTATAAGTACTCCCTGACCCCAAGTGAGTCATCCTAGCCCCTTTATATGTACTCTCTGACTGCAAGTGAGTTACCCTAGTCCAATATAAGTACTCCCTGACCCTAAGTGAGTTACCATAGCCCCTTTATAAGTACTCCCTGACACCAAGTGAGTTACCATAGCCCCTTTATAAGTACTCCCTGACCCCAAGTGAGTTACCCTAGCACCTTTATATGCACTCTCTGACCGCAAGTGAGTTATCCTAGCCCCTTCATATGTACTCCCAGACTCCAAGTGAGTTACCCTAGTCACATAGAAGTACTCCCCGACCCCAAGTGAGTTACCCTAGACCCTATATAAGTACTCCCTGACCCCACGTGAGTTACCCTAGTCCCATAGAAGTATTCCCTGACCCCAAGTGAGTTACCCTAGTCACATAGAAGTACTCCCTGACCCCAAGTGAGTTACCCTAGTAACATAGAAGTACTCCCTGACCCCAAGTGAGTTACCCTAGCCCCTTTATAAGTACCTCCTGACCCCAAGTGAGTTACCATAGCCCCTTTATAAGCACTCCCTGACCCCAAGTGAGTTATCCAAGCCCCTTTATATGTACTCTCTGACCGCAAGTGAGTTACCCTAGTGCCATAGGAGTACTCCCTGACCCCAAGTAAGTTATCCTAGACCCTATATAAGTACTCCCTGACCCCAAGTGAGTTACCCTAGTCCCATAGAAATACTCCCTGACCCCATGTGAGTTACCCTAGTCACATAGAAGTACTCCCTGACCCCAAGTGAGTTACCCTAGAACATAGAAGTACTCCCTGACCCCAAGTGAGTTAGCCTAGTTCCATAGAAGTACTCCCTGACCCCAAGTAAGTTATCCTAGCCCCTATATAAGTACTCCCTGACCCCAAGTGTGTTACCCTAGTCACATAGAAGTACTCCCTGACCCCAAGTGAGTTACCCTAGTCACATAGAAGTACTCCCAGACCCCAAGTGAGTTACCCTAGTAACATAGAAGTACTCCCTGACCCCAAGTGAGTTACAATATCACCTTTATAAGTACTCCCTGACCCCAAGTGAGTTATCCTAGCCCCTTTATATGTACTCTCTGACCGCAAGTGAGTTACCGTAGTCCCATAGTAGTACTCCATGACCACCAGTGAGTTACCCTAGTCCCATATAAGTACTCCCCGGCCCCAAGTGAGTTACCCTAGCCCCTATATAAGTACTCCCTGACCCCAAGTGAGTTACTCTAGTCCAATAGAAGTACTCCCTGACCCCAAGTGAGTTACCCTAGTCACATAGAAGTACTCCCCGACCCCAAGTGAGTTACCCTAGACCCTATATAAGTACTCCCTGACCCCACGTGAGTTACCCTAGTCCCATAGAAGTATTCCCTGACCCCAAGTGAGTTACCCTAGTCACATAGAAGTACTCCCTGACCCCAAGTGAGTTACCCTAGTAACATAGAAGTACTCCCTGACCCCAAGTGAGTTACCCTAGCCCCTTTATAAGTACCTCCTGACCCCAAGTGAGTTACCATAGCCCCTTTATAAGCACTCCCTGACCCCAAGTGAGTTATCCAAGCCCCTTTATATGTACTCTCTGACCGCAAGTGAGTTACCCTAGTGCCATAGTAGTACTCCCTGACCCCAAGTAAGTTATCCTAGACCCTATATAAGTACTCCCTGACCCCAAGTGAGTTACCCTAGTCCCATAGAAATACTCCCTGACCCCATGTGAGTTACCCTAGTCACATAGAAGTACTCCCTGACCCCAAGTGAGTTACCCTAGAACATAGAAGTACTCCCTGACCCCAAGTGAGTTAGCCTAGTTCCATAGAAGTACTCCCTGACCCCAAGTAAGTTATCCTAGCCCCTATATAAGTACTCCCTGACCCCAAGTGTGTTACCCTAGTCCCATAGTAGTACTCCCTGACCCCAAGTGAGTTACCATAGCCCCTTTATAAGTACTCTCTGACCCCAAGTGAGTTATCCTAGCCCCTTTATATGAACTCTCTAACCGCAAGTGAGTTATCCTAGCCCCTTTACATGTACTCCCAGACCCCCAGTGAGTTACCCTAGTCCCTTATAACTACTCCCTGACCCCAAGTGAGTTACCCTAGCTCCTTTATAAGTACACCCTGGACCCAAGTGAGTTATCCTAGCCCCTTTATATGTACTCCCAGACCCCAAGTGAGTTATCCTAGCCCCTTTATAAGTACTCCCTGACCCCAAGTGTGTTACCCTAGTCACATATAAGAACTCCCTGACCCCAAGTGAGTTACTCTAGTCCCATAGAAGTACTCCCTGACCCCAAGTGAGTTACCCTAGTCACATAGAAGTACTCCCAGACCCCAAGTGAGTTACCCTAGCCCCTATATAAGTACTCCCTGACCCCAAGTGAATTACCCTAGTCCCATAGAAGTACTCCCTGACCCCAAGTGAGTTACCCTAGTCACATAGAAGTACTCCCTGACCCCAAGTGAGTTACCCTAGTAACATAGAAGTACTCAATGACCCCAAGTGAGTTACCCTAGTTCCATAGAAGTACTCCCCGACCCCAAGGGAGTTACCCTAGCCCCTTTATAAGTACTCCCTGACCCCAAGTGAGTTACCATAGCCCCTTTATAAGTACTCCCTGACCCCAAGTGAGTTATCCAAGCCCCTTTATATGTACTCTCTGACCGCAAGTGAGTTACCCTAGTGCCATAGTAGTACTCCCTGACCCCAAGTAAGTTATCCTAGCCCATATATAAGTACTCCCTGACCCCAAGTGAGTTACCCTAGTTCCATAGAAGTACTCCCTGACCCCAAGTAAGTTATCCTAGCCCCTAAATAAGTACTCCCTGACCCCAAGTGAGTTACCCTAGTCCCATAGAAGTACTCCCTGACCACAAGTGAGTTACCCTAGTCACATAGAAGTACTCCCAGACCCCAAGTGAGTTACCCTAGTAACATAGAAGTACTCCCTGACCCCAAGTGAGTTAACCTAGCCCTTTTATATGTACTCTCTGACCGCAAGTGAGTTACCCTAGTGCCATAGTAGTACTCCCTCACCCCAAGTAAGTTATCCTAGCCCCTATATAAGTACTCCCTGACCACCAGTGAGTTACCCTAGACCCATATAAGTACTCCCCGACCCCAAGTGAGTTACCCTAGCCCCTATATAAGTTCTCCCTGACCCCAAGTGAGTTACTCTAGTCCAATAGAAGTACTCCCTGACCCCAAGTGAGTTACCCTAGTCACATAGAAGTACTCCCCGACCCCAAGTGAGTTACCCTAGTCCCATATAAGTACTCCCCGACCCCAAGTGAGTTACCCTAGCCCCTATATAAGTACTCCCTGACCCCAAGTGAGTTACCCTAGCCCCTTTATAAGTACCTCCTGACCCCAAGTGAGTTACCATAGCCCCTTTATAAGCACTCCCTGACCCCAAGTGAGTTATCCAAGCCCCTTTATATGTACTCTCTGACCGCAAGTGAGTTACCCTAGTGCCATAGTAGTACTCCCTGACCCCAAGTAAGTTATCCTAGACCCTATATAAGTACTCCCTGACCCCAAGTGAGTTACCCTAGTCCCATAGAAGTACTCCCTGACCCCAAGTGAGTTACCCTAGAACATAGAAGTACTCCCTGACCCCAAGTGAGTTAGCCTAGTTACATAGAAGTACTCCCTGACCCCAAGTAAGTTATCCTAGCCCCTATATAAGTACTCCCTGACCCCAAGTGTGTTACCCTAGTCACATAGAAGTACTCCCTGACCCCAAGTGAGTTACCCTAGTCACATAGAAGTACTCCCAGACACCAAGTGAGTTACCCTAGTAACATAGAAGTACTCCCTGACCCCATGTGAGTTAACCTAGCCCCTTTATATGTACTCTCTGACCGCAAGTGAGTTACCCTAGTGCCATAGTAGTACTCCCTGACCCCAAGTGAGTTACCCTAGCCCCTATATAAGTACTCCCTGACCCCAAGTGAGTTACCCGAGTACCATAGAAGTACTCCCTGACCCTCAGTGAGTTACCCTAGTCACATAGAAGTACTCCCTGACCCCAAGTGAGTTACCCTAGTCACATAGAAGTACTCCCTGACCCCAAGTGAGTTACCCTAGTAACATAGAAGTACTCACTGACCCCAAGTGAGTTACCCTAGTACCATAGAAGTACTCCCCGACCCCAAGGGAGTTACCCTAGCCCCTTTATAAGTACTCCCTGACCCCAAGTGAGTTACCATAGCCCCTTTATAAGTACTCCCTGACCCCAAGTGAGTTATCCAAGCCCCTTTATATGTACTCTCTGACCGCAAGTGAGTTACCCTAGTGCCATAGTAGTACTCCCTGACCCCAAGTAAGTTATCCTAGCCCATATATAAGTACTCCCTGACCCCAAGTGAGTTACCCTAGTTCCATAGAAGTACTCCCTGACCCCAAGTAAGTTATCCTAGCCCCTAAATAAGTACTCCCTGACCCCAAGTGAGTTACCCTAGTCCCATAGAAGTACTCCCTGACCACAAGTGAGTTACCCTAGTCACATAGAAGTACTCCCAGACCCCAAGTGAGTTACCCTAGTAACATAGAAGTACTCCCTGACCCCAAGTGAGTTAACCTAGCCCTTTTATATGTACTCTCTGACCGCAAGTGAGTTACCCTAGTGCCATAGTAGTACTCCCTCACCCCAAGTAAGTTATCCTAGCCCCTATATAAGTACTCCCTGACCACCAGTGAGTTACCCTAGACCCATATAAGTACTCCCCGACCCCAAGTGAGTTACCCTAGCCCCTATATAAGTTCTCCCTGACCCCAAGTGAGTTACTCTAGTCCAATAGAAGTACTCCCTGACCCCAAGTGAGTTACCCTAGTCACATAGAAGTACTCCCCGACCCCAAGTGAGTTACCCTAGTCCCATATAAGTACTCCCCGACCCCAAGTGAGTTACCCTAGCCCCTATATAAGTACTCCCTGACCCCAAGTGAGTTACCCTAGCCCCTTTATAAGTACCTCCTGACCCCAAGTGAGTTACCATAGCCCCTTTATAAGCACTCCCTGACCCCAAGTGAGTTATCCAAGCCCCTTTATATGTACTCTCTGACCGCAAGTGAGTTACCCTAGTGCCATAGTAGTACTCCCTGACCCCAAGTAAGTTATCCTAGACCCTATATAAGTACTCCCTGACCCCAAGTGAGTTACCCTAGTCCCATAGAAGTACTCCCTGACCCCAAGTGAGTTACCCTAGAACATAGAAGTACTCCCTGACCCCAAGTGAGTTAGCCTAGTTACATAGAAGTACTCCCTGACCCCAAGTAAGTTATCCTAGCCCCTATATAAGTACTCCCTGACCCCAAGTGTGTTACCCTAGTCACATAGAAGTACTCCCTGACCCCAAGTGAGTTACCCTAGTCACATAGAAGTACTCCCAGACACCAAGTGAGTTACCCTAGTAACATAGAAGTACTCCCTGACCCCATGTGAGTTAACCTAGCCCCTTTATATGTACTCTCTGACCGCAAGTGAGTTACCCTAGTGCCATAGTAGTACTCCCTGACCCCAAGTGAGTTACCCTAGCCCCTATATAAGTACTCCCTGACCCCAAGTGAGTTACCCGAGTACCATAGAAGTACTCCCTGACCCTCAGTGAGTTACCCTAGTCACATAGAAGTACTCCCTGACCCCAAGTGAGTTACCCTAGTCACATAGAAGTACTCCCTGACCCCAAGTGAGTTACCCTAGTAACATAGAAGTACTCACTGACCCCAAGTGAGTTACCCTAGTACCATAGAAGTACTCCCCGACCCCAAGGGAGTTACCCTAGCCCCTTTATAAGTACTCCCTGACCCCAAGTGAGTTACCATAGCCCCTTTATAAGTACTCCCTGACCCCAAGTGAGTTATCCAAGCCCCTTTATATGTACTCTCTGACCGCAAGTGAGTTACCCTAGTGCCATAGTAGTACTCCCTGACCCCAAGTAAGTTATCCTAGCCCATATATAAGTACTCCCTGACCCCAAGTGAGTTACCCTAGTCCCATAGAAGTACTCCCTGACCCCAAGTGAGTTACCCTAGTCACATAGAAGTACTCCCTGACCCCAAGTGAGTTACCCTAGAACATAGAAGTACTCCCTGACCCCAAGTGAGTTACCCTAGTTCCATAGAAGTACTCCCTGACCCCAAGTAAATTATCCTAGCCCCTTTATAAGTACTCCCTGACCCCAAGTGAGTTATCCTAGCCCCTTTATATGTACTATCTGACCGCTAGTGAGTTACCCTAGTCCCATAGTAGTACTCCCTGACCCCAAGTGAGTTACCATAGCCCCTTTATAAGTACTCTCTGACCCCAAGTGAGTTATCCTAGCCCCTTTATATGAACTCTCTGACCGCAAGTGAGTTATCCTAGCCCCTTTACATGTACTCCCAGACCTCCAGTGAGTTACCCTAGTCCCTTATAACTACTCCCTGACCCCAAGTGAGTTACAATATCACCTTTATAAGTACTCCCTGACCCCAAGTGAGTTATCCTAGCCCCTTTATATGTACTCTCTGACCGCAAGTGAGTTACCGTAGTCCCATAGTAGTACTCCCTGACCCCAAGTGAGTTATCCTAGTGCCATAGTAGTACTCCCTGACCCCAAGTAAGTTATCCTAGCCCATATATAAGTACTCCCTGACCCCAAGTGAGTTACCCTAGTTCCATAGAAGTACTCCCTGACCCCAAGTAAGTTATCCTAGCCCCTAAATAAGTACTCCCTGACCCCAAGTGAGTTACCCTAGTCCCATAGAAGTACTCCCTGACCACAAGTGAGTTACCCTAGTCACATAGAAGTACTCCCAGACCCCAAGTGAGTTACCCTAGTAACATAGAAGTACTCCCTGACCCCAAGTGAGTTACAATATCACCTTTATAAGTACTCCCTGACCCCAAGTGAGTTATCCTAGCCCCTTTATATGTACTCTCTGACCGCAAGTGAGTTACCGTAGTCCCATAGTAGTACTCCCTGACCACCAGTCAGTTACCCTAGTCCCATATAAGTACTCCCCGACCCCAAGTGAGTTACCCTAGCCCCTATATAAGTACTCCCTGACCCCAAGTGAGTTACTCTAGTCCAATAGAAGTACTCCCTGACCCCAAGTGAGTTACCCTAGTCACATAGAAGTACTCCCCGACCCCAAGTGAGTTACCCTGGACCCTATATAAGTACTCCCTGACCCCACGTGAGTTACCCTAGTCCCATAGAAGTATTCTCTGACCCCAAGTGAGTTACCCTAGTCACATAGAAGTACTCCCTGACACCAAGTGAGTTACCCTAGTAACATAGAAGTACTCCCTGACCCCAAGTGAGTTACCCTAGCCCCTTTATAAGTACCTCCTGACCCCAAGTGAGTTACCATAGCCCCTTTATAAGCACTCCCTGACCCCAAGTGAGTTATCCAACCCCCTTTATAAGTACTCTCTGACCGCAAGTGAGTTACCCTAGTGCCATAGTAGTACTCCCTGACCCCAAGTAAGTTATCCTAGACCCTATATAAGTACTCCCTGACCCCAAGTGAGTTACCCTAGTCCCATAGAAATACTCCCTGACCCCATGTGAGTTACCCTAGTCACATAGAAGTACTCCCTGACCCCAAGTGAGTTACCCTAGAACATAGAAGTACTCCCTGACCCCAAGTGAGTTAGCCTAGTTCCATAGAAGTACTCCCTGACCCCAAGTAAGTTATCCTAGCCCCTATATAAGTACTCCCTGACCCCAAGTGTGTTACCCTAGTCACATAGAAGTACTCCCTGACCCCAAGTGAGTTACCCTAGCCCCTTTATAAGTACCTCCTGACCCCAAGTGAGTTACCATAGCCCCTTTATAAGCACTCCCTGACCCCAAGTGAGTTATCCAAGCCCCTTTATATGTACTCTCTGACCGCAAGTGAGTTACCCTAGTGCCATAGTAGTACTCCCTGACCCCAAGTAAGTTATCCTAGACCCTATATAAGTACTCCCTGACCCCAAGTGAGTTACCCTAGTCCCATAGAAATACTCCCTGACCCCATGTGAGTTACCCTAGTCACATAGAAGTACTCCCTGACCCCAAGTGAGTTACCCTAGAACATAGAAGTACTCCCTGACCCCAAGTGAGTTAGCCTAGTTCCATAGAAGTACTCCCTGACCCCAAGTAAGTTATCCTAGCCCCTATATAAGTACTCCCTGACCCCAAGTGTGTTACCCTAGTCCCATAGTAGTACTCCCTGACCCCAAGTGAGTTACCATAGCCCCTTTATAAGTACTCTCTGACCCCAAGTGAGTTATCCTAGCCCCTTTATATGAACTCTCTAACCGCAAGTGAGTTATCCTAGCCCCTTTACATGTACTCCCAGACCCCCAGTGAGTTACCCTAGTCCCTTATAACTACTCCTTGACCCCAAGTGAGTTACAATATCACCTTTATAAGTACTCCCTGACCCCAAGTGAGTTATCCTAGCCCCTTTATATGTACTCTCTGACCGCAAGTGAGTTACCGTAGTACCATAGTAGTACTCCCTGACCCCAAGTGAGTTATCCTAGCCCCTTTATATGTACTCTCTGACTGCAAGTGAGTTACCCTAGTCCAATATAAGTACTCCCTGACCCCAAGTGAGTTACCATAGCCCCTTTATAAGTACTCCCTGATCCCAAGTGAGTTACCCTAGCCCCTTTATAAGTACTACCTGACCCCAAGTGAGTTATCCTAGCCCCCTTATATTTACTCTCTGACCGCAAGTTAGTTACCCTAGTCCCATAGTAGTACTCCCTGACCCAAGTGAGTTACCCTAGTGCCATAGAAGTACTCCCTGACCCCAAGTGAGTTACCCTAGCCCCTAATAAGTACTCCCTGACCCCAAGTGAGTTATCCTAGCCCCTTTATATATACTCTCTGACCGCAAGTGAGTAACCCTAGTCCCATATAAGTACTCCCTGACCCCAAGTGAGTTACCGTAGCCCCTTTATGAGTACTCCTTGACCCCAAGTGAGTTACCATAGCCCTTTTATAAGTACACCCTGGCCCCAAGTGTGTTATCCTAGCCCCTTTATATGTACTCCCAGACTCCAAGTGAGTTACCCTAGCCGCTTTATATGTACTCCCATACCCCAAGTGAGTTATCCTATTCCCATAGAAGTACTTCCTGACCCCTAGTGAGTTATCCTAGCCCCTTTATAAGTACTCCCTGACCCCAAGTGTGTTACCCTAGTCTTATATAAGAACTCCATGACCCCAAGTGAGTTACCCTAGTCCCATAGAAGTACACCCTGGCCCCAAGTGAGTTATCCTAGCCCCTTTATATGTACTCCCATACCCCAAGTGAGTTATCCTATTCCCATAGAAGTACTTCCTGACCTCTAGTGAGTTACCGTAGCCCCTTTATAAGTACTCCCTGACCCCAAGTGAGTTATCCTAGCCCCTGTATATATACTCTCTGCCCGCAAGTGAGTTATTCTAACCCCTTTATAAGTACTCCCTGACCCCAAGTGAGTTATCCTAGCCCCTTTATATGTACTCTCTGTCCGCAAGTGAGTTATCCTAGCCCCTGTATATATACTCTCAGACCACAAGTGAGTTAACCTAGCCCCTTTATAAGTACACCCTGGCCCCATGTGAGTTACCCTGGTCCCATATAAGTACTCCCTGACCCCAAGCGAGTTACCCTAGACCCACAAAAGAACTCCCTGACCCCAAAGGAGTTACTATATCACCTTTATAAGTACTCCCTGACCCCAAGTGAGGTATCCTAGCCCCTTATATTTACTCTCTGACCGCAAGTAAATTACCCCAGTCCCATAGTAGTACTCCCTGACCCCAAGTGAGTTACCATATCCCCTTTATAGGTACTCCCTGACCCCAAGTGAGTTATCCTAGCCCCTTTATATGTACTCTCTGACAGCAAGTGAGTTACCCTAGTCCCATAGTAGTACTCACTGACCCCAAGTGAGTTACCCTAGCCCCTTTATATGTACTCTCTGACCGCAAGTGAGTTATCCTAGACCCTTTACATGTACTCCCAGACCCCCAATGAGTTACCCTAGTCCCTTATAAGTATTCCCTGACCCCAAGTGAGTTACCCTAGCCCCTTAATAAGTACACCCTGTCCCCAAGTGAGTTACCCTGGTCCCATATAAGTACTCAAAGACACCAAGTGAGTTACCCTAGTCCAATATAAGTACTCCTTGACCCAAAGTGCGTTACCCTAGCCCCTTTATAAGTACTCCCTGGCCCCAAGTGAGTTACCCTAGTCACATAGAAGTACTCCCTGACCTCAAGTGAGTTATTCTAGCCCCTTTATATGTACTCTCTGACCGCAAGTGAGTTATCCTAGCCCCTTATAAGTACTCCCTGACCACAAGTGTGTTACCCTAGTCACATACAAGGACTCCCTGACCCCAAGTGAGTTATCCTAGCCCCTTTATATGTACTCTCTGTCCGCAAGTGAGTTACCCTAGTCACATACAAGTACTCACTGACCCCAAGTGAGTTACCCTAGTTCCATAGAAGTACTCCCCGACCCCAAGGGAGTTACCCTAGCCCCTTTATAAGTACTCCCTGACCCCAAGTGAGTTACCTTAGTTCCATAGAAGTACTCCCCGACCCCAAGTGAGTTACCCTAGCCCCTATATAAGTACTCCCTGACCCCAAGTGAGTTACTCTAGTCCCATAGAAGTACTCCCTGACCCCAAGTGAGTTACCCTAGTCACATAGAAGTACTCCCCGACCCCAAGTGAGTTACCCTAGCCCCTATATAAGTACTCCCTGACCCCAAGTGAGTTACCCTAGTCCCATAGAAGTACTCCCTGACCCCAAGTGAGTTACCCTAGTCACATAGAAGTACTCCCTGACCCCAAGTGAGTTACCCTAGTAACATAGAAGTACTCACTGACCCCAAGTGAGTTACCCTAGTTCCATAGAAGTACTCCCCGACCCCAAGGGAGTTACCCTAGCCTCTTTATAAGTACTCCCTGACCCCAAGTGAGTTATCCAAGCCCCTTTATATGTACTCTCTGACCGCAAGTGAGTTACCCTAGTGCCATAGTAGTACTCCCTGACCCCAAGTAAGTTATCCTAGCCCATATATATGTACTCCCTGACCCCAAGTGAGTTACCCTTGTCCCATAGAAGTACTCCCCGGCCCCAAGTGAGTTACCCTAGCCCCTATATAAGTACTCCCTGACCCCAAGTGAGTTACCCTAGTCCCATAGAAGTACTCCCTGACCCCAAGTGAGTTACCCTAGTCACATAGAAGTACTCCCTGACCCTAAGTGAGTTACCCTAGAACATAGAAGTACTCCCTGACCCCAAGTGTGTTACCCTAGTCTTATATAAGAACTCCATGACCCCAAGTGAGTTACCCTAGTCCCATAGAAGTACTTCCTGACCCCTAGTGAGTTACCGTAGCCCCTTTATAAGTACTCCCTGACCCCAAGTGAGTTATCCTAGCCCCTGTATATATACTCTCCGCCCGCAAGTGAGTTATTCTAACCCCTATATAAGTACTCCCTGACCCCAAGTGTGTTACCCTAGTCTCATATAAGTACGCCCTAACCACAAGTGAGTTACCATAGCCCCTTTATAAGTACTCCCCGACCCCAAGTGAGTTACCCTAGAACCTTTATATGCACTCTCTGACAGCAAGTGACTTATCCTAGCCCCTTCATATGTACTCCCAGACTCCAAGTGAGTTACCCTAGCCGCTTTATATGTACTCCCATGCCCCAAGTGAGTTACCCTAGTCCCATAGAAGTACTTCCTGACCACAAGTGTGTTACCCTAGTCTCATATAAGTACTCCCTGACCCATAGTGAGTTACGATAGCCCCTTTATAAGTACTCCCTGACCCCAAGTGAGTTATCCTAGCCCCTTTATATGTACTCTATGACTGCAAGTGAGTTATCCTATCCCCTTTATATGTACTGTCTGACCGCAAGTGAGTTACCCTAGTCCCATAGTAGTACTCCCTGACCCTAAGTGAGTTATCCTAGCCCCTTTATATGTACTCTCTGACTGCAAGTGAGTTACCCTAGTCCCATAGTAGTACTCCCTGACCCTAAGTGAGTTATCCTAGCCCCTTTATATGTACTCTCTGACTGCAAGTGAGTTACCCTAGTCCAATATAAGTACTCCCTGACCCAAAGTGAGTTACCCTAGTCACATAGAAGTACTCCCCGACCCCAAGTGAGTTACCCTAGCCCCTATATAAGTACTCCCTGACCCCAAGTGAGTTACCCTAGTCCCATAGAAGTATTCCCTGACCCCAAGTGAGTTACCCTAGTCACATAGAAGTACTCCCTGACCCCAAGTGAGTTACCCTAGTAACATAGAAGTACTCCCTGACCACAAGTGAGTTACCCTATCCCCTTTATAATTACTCCCTGACCCCAAGTGAGTTACCCTGGTAGCATATAAGTACTCACAGACACCAAGTGAGTTACCATAGTCCCATATTAGTACTCCCTGACCACAAGTGAGTTACCCTAGTCTCCTAGAAGTACTCCCTGACCACAAGTGTGTTACCCTAGTCACATAGAAGGACTCCCTGACCCCAAGTGAGTTACCCTAGTCACATAGAAGTACACCCTGACCCCAAGTGAGTTATCCTACCCCCTTTATATGTACTCCCAGACCCCAAGTGAGTTACCCTAGTCCCTTATAAGTACTCCCTTACCCCAAGTGAGTTAACCTAGCCCCTTAATAAGTACACCCTGGCCACAAGTGAGTTACCCTGGTCCCATATAAGTACTCAAAGACAACAAGTGGGTTACCCTAGTCCCAAATAAGTACTCCTTGACCCAAAGTGAGTTACCCTAGCCCCTTTATAAGTACTCCCTGACCCCAAGTGAGTTACCATATCACTTTTATAAGTACTCCCTGACCCCAAGTGAGTTACCCTAGTCCCTTAGAAGTACTCCCTGACCCCAAGTGAGTTATCCTATCCCCTTTATATGTACTCTCTGACCGCAAGTGAGTTATCCTAGCCCCTGTATATATACTCTCAGACCCCAAGTGAGTTACCATATTCCCTTATAACTACTCCCTGACCCCAAGTGAGTTACACTAGTCCCATATAAGTACTCCCAGACCACAAGTGAGTTACCCTAGTCCCTTATAAGTACTCCCTTACCCAAAGTGAGTTAACCTAGCCCCTTAATAAGTACACCCTGGCCACATGTGAGTTACACTAGCCCTTTAATAAGTACACCCCGGCCCCAAGTGAGTTATCCTGGCCCTTTTATATGTACTCTCTGACCGCAAGTGAGTTACCCTAGTCCCATAGAAGTACTCCCTGACCCCAAGTGAGTTACACTAGTCCCATATAAGTACTCCCAGACCACAAGTGAGTTACCCTAGTCCCTTATAAGTACTCCCTTACCCAAAGTGAGTTAACCTAGCCCCTTTATAAGTACACCCTGGCCCCAAGTGAGTTACCCTAGTCCCATATAAGTACCCCTTGACCCAAAGTGAGTTAACCTAGCTCCTTTATAAGTACTCCCTGACCCCAAGTGTGTTACCCTGGTTCCATATAAGTACTCACAGAAACCAAGTGAGTTACCCTAGTCCAATATAAATACTCCCAGACCCCAAGTGAGTTATCCTAGCCCCTTTATAAGTACTCCCTGACCCCAAGTGAGTTATCCTATCCCCTTTATATGTACTCTCTGACCGCAAGTGAGTTACCCTAGTCCCAAATTAAATACACCCTGATCCTAAATGAGTTACCCTAGTCCCATATAAGTACTCCCTGACCCCAAGCGAGTTACCCTAGTCACATAGAAGTACACCCTGACCCCAAGTGAGTTATCCTACCCCCTTTATATGTACTCCCAGACCCCAAGTGAGTTACCCTAGTCCCTTATAAGTACTCCCTTACCCCAAGTGAGTTAACCTAGCCCCTTAATAAGTACACCCTGGCCACAAGTGAGTTACCCTGGTCCCATATAAGTACTCAAAGACAACAAGTGGGTTACCCTAGTCCCAAATAAGTACTCCTTGACCCAAAGTGAGTTACCCTAGCCCCTTTATAAGTACTCCCTGACCCCAAGTGAGTTACCATATCACTTTTATAAGTACTCCCTGACCCCAAGTGAGTTACCCTAGTCCCTTAGAAGTACTCCCTGACCCCAAGTGAGTTATCCTATCCCCTTTATATGTACTCTCTGACCGCAAGTGAGTTATCCTAGCCCCTGTATATATACTCTCAGACCCCAAGTGAGTTACCATATTCCCTTATAACTACTCCCTGACCCCAAGTGAGTTACACTAGTCCCATATAAGTACTCCCAGACCACAAGTGAGTTACCCTAGTCCCTTATAAGTACTCCCTTACCCAAAGTGAGTTAACCTAGCCCCTTAATAAGTACACCCTGGCCACATGTGAGTTACACTAGCCCTTTAATAAGTACACCCCGGCCCCAAGTGAGTTATCCTGGCCCTTTTATATGTACTCTCTGACCGCAAGTGAGTTACCCTAGTCCCATAGAAGTACTCCCTGACCCCAAGTGAGTTACACTAGTCCCATATAAGTACTCCCAGACCACAAGTGAGTTACCCTAGTCCCTTATAAGTACTCCCTTACCCAAAGTGAGTTAACCTAGCCCCTTTATAAGTACACCCTGGCCCCAAGTGAGTTACCCTAGTCCCATATAAGTACCCCTTGACCCAAAGTGAGTTAACCTAGCTCCTTTATAAGTACTCCCTGACCCCAAGTGTGTTACCCTGGTTCCATATAAGTACTCACAGAAACCAAGTGAGTTACCCTAGTCCAATATAAATACTCCCAGACCCCAAGTGAGTTATCCTAGCCCCTTTATAAGTACTCCCTGACCCCAAGTGAGTTATCCTATCCCCTTTATATGTACTCTCTGACCGCAAGTGAGTTACCCTAGTCCCAAATTAAATACACCCTGATCCTAAATGAGTTACCCTAGTCCCATATAAGTACTCCCTGACCCCAAGCGAGTTACCCTAGTCACATAGAAGTACACCCTGACCCCAAGTGAGTTATCCTAGCCCCTTTATATGTACTCCCAGACCCCAAGTCAGTTACCCTAGTCCATTATAAGTACTACCTTACTCCAAGTGAGTTACCCTAGTCCCATAGAAGTACTCCCCGACCCCAAGTGAGTTACCCTAGTTCCATAGAAGTATTCCCTGACCCCAAGTGTGTTACCCTTGTCCCAAATAAGTACTCCTTGACCACAAATGTGTTGTCCTAGCCCCTTTATATGAACTCTCTGACCGCAAGTGAGTTACCCTAGTCCCATATACGTACTCCCCGACCCCAAGTGAGTTACCCTAGCCCCTATATAAGTACTCCCTGACCCCAAATGAGTTACCCTAGTCCCATATAAGTACTCCCAGACCCCAAGTGAGTTACTATAGCCCCATAGAAGTACTCTCGGACCCCAAGTGAGTTACCCTAGTAACATAGAAGTACTCCCTGACCCCAAGTGAGTTACCCTAGCTCCATAGAAGTACTCCCTGACTCCAAGTGTGTTACCCTAGTACCAAATAAGTACTCCCTGACCCCAAATGTGTAGTCCTAGCCCCTATATATGAACTCTCTGACCGCAAGTGAGTTACCCTAGTCCCATATACGTACTCCACGACCCCAATTGAGTTACCCTAGCCCCTATATAAGTACTCCCTGACCCCAAGTGAGTTACCCTAGCCCCTTTATATGCAATTTCTGACCGCAAGTGAGTTATCCTAGCCCCTTCATATGTACTCCCTGGCCCCAAGTGAGTTACCCTAGTCCCATATAAGTACTCCTTGACCCCAAGTGAGTTAACCTAGCCCCTTTATAAGTACTCCCTGACCCCAAGTGTGTTACCCTGGTCCCATATAAGTACTCACTGAAACCAAGTGAGTTACCCTAGTCCCATATAAGTACTCCTTGACCCAAAGTGAGTTACCCTAGCCCCTTTATAAGTACTCCCCGACCCCAAGCGAGTTATCCTATCCCCTTTATATTTACTCTCTGACCGCAAGTGAGTTACCCTAGTCCCCAATTAAATACACCCTGACCCTAAATGAGTTACCCTAGTCCCATATAAGTACTCCTTGTCCCAAAGTGAGTTACCCTATCCCCTTTATAATTACTCCCTGACCCCAAGTGAGTTACCCTGGTACCATATAAGTACTCACAGACACCAAGTGAGTTACCATAGTCCCATATTAGTACTCCCTGACCACAAGTGAGTTACCCTAGTCTCCTAGAAGTACTCCCTGACCACAAGTGTGTTACCCTAGTCACATAGAAGGACTCCCTGACCCCAAGTGAGTTACCCTAGTCACATAGAAGTACACCCCTGACCCCAAGTGAGTTATCCTACCCCCTTTATATGTACTCCCAGACCCCAAGTGAGTTACCCTAGTCCCTTATAAGTACTCCCTTACCCCAAGTGAGTTAACCTAGCCCCTTAATAAGTACACCCTGGACACAAGTGAGTTACCCTGGTCCCATATAAGTACTCAAAGACACCAAGTGGGTTACCCTAGTCCCAAATAAGTACTCCTTGACCCAAAGTGAGTTACCCTAGCCCCTTTATAAGTACTCCCTGACCCCAAGTGAGTTACCATATCACCTTTATAAGTACTCCCTGACCCCAAGTGAGTTACCCTAGTCCCTTAGAAGTACTCCCTCACCCCAAGTGAGTTATCCTATCCCCTTTATATGTACTCTCTGACCGCAAGTGAGTTATCCTAGCCCCTGTATATATACTCTCAGACCCCAAGTGAGTTACCATATTCCCTTATAACTACTCCCTGACCCCAAGTGAGTTACACTAGTCCCATATAAGTACTCACAGACCACAAGTGAGTTACCCTAGTCCCTTATAAGTACTCCCTTACCCAAAGTGAGTTAACCTAGCCCCTTAATAAGTACACCCTGGCCACATGTGAGTTACACTAGCCCTTTAATAAGTACACCCCGGCCCCAAGTGAGTTATCCTGGCCCTTTTATATGTACTCTCTGACCGCAAGTGAGTTACCCTAGTCCCATAGAAGTACTCCCTGACCCCAAGTGGGTTACACTAGTCCCATATAAGTACTCCCAGACCACAAGTGAGTTACCCTAGTCCCTTATAAGTACTCCCTTACCCAAAGTGAGTTAACCTAGCCCCTTTATAAGTACACCCTGGCCCCAAGTGAGTTACCCTAGTCCCATATAAGTACTCCTTGACCCAAAGTGAGTTAACCTAGCTCCTTTATAAGTACTCCCTGACCCCAAGTGTGTTACCCTGGTTCCATATAAGTACTCACAGAAACCAAGTGAGTTACCCTAGTCCAATATAAATACTCCCAGACCCCAAGTGAGTTATCCTATCCCCTTTATAAGTACTCCCTGACCCCAAGTGAGTTATCCTATCCCCTTTATATGTACTCTCTGACCGCAAGTGAGTTACCCTAGTCCCAAATTAAATACACCCTGATCCTAAATGAGTTACCCTAGTCCATTATAAGTACTACCTTACCCCAAGTGAGTTACCCTAGTCCCATAGAAGTACTCCCCGAACCCAAGTGAGTTACCCTAGTTCCATAGAAGTATTCCCTGACCCCAAGTGTGTTACCCTTGTCCCAAATAAGTACTCCTTGACCACAAATGTGTTGTCCTAGCCCCTTTATATGAACTCTCTGACCGCAAGTGAGTTACCCTAGTCCCATATACGTACTCCACGACCCCAAGTGAGTTACCCTAGCCCCTGTATAAGTACTCCCTGACCCCAAGTGAGTTACCCTAGTCCCATATAAGTACTCCCAGACCCCAAGTGAGTTACTATAGCCCCATAGAAGTACTCTCGGACCCAAAGTGAGTTACCCTAGTAACATAGAAGTACTCCCTGACCCCAAGTGAGTTACCCTAGCTCCATAGAAGTACTCCCTGACCCCAAGTGTGTTACCCTAGTACCAAATAAGTACTCCCTGACCCCAAATGTGTTGTCCTAGCCCCTTTATATGAACTCTCTGACCGCAAGTGAGTTACCCTAGTCCCATATACGTACTCCACGACCCCAAGTGAGTTACCCTAGCCCCTATATAAGTACTCCCTGACCCCAAGTGAGTTACCCTAGCCCCTTTATATGCACTTTCTGACCGCAAGTGAGTTATCCTAGCCCCTTCATATGTACTCCCTGGCCCCAAGTGAGTTACCCTAGTCCCATATAAGTACTCCTTGACCCCAAGTGAGTTAACCTAGCCCCTTTATAAGTACTCCCTGACCCCAAGTGTGTTACCCTGGTCCCATATAAGTACTCACTGAAACCAAGTGAGTTACCCTAGTCCCATATAAGTACTCCTTGACCCAAAGTGAGTTACCCTAGCCCCTTTATAAGTAATCCCCGACCCCAAGTGAGTTATCCTATCCCCTTTATATGTACTCTCTGACCGCAAGTGAGTTACCCTAGTCCCCAATTAAATACACCCTGACCCTAAATGAGTTACCCTAGTCCCATATTAGTACTCCCTGACCACAAGTGAGTTACCCTAGTCTCCTAGAAGTACTCCCTGACCACAAGTGAGTTACCCTAGTCACATAGAAGTACACCCTGACCCCAAGTGAGTTATCCTACCCCCTTTATATGTACTCCCAGACCCCAAGTGAGTTACCCTAGTCCCTTATAAGTACTCCCTTACCCCAAGTGAGTTAACCTAGCCCCTTAATAAGTACACCCTGGCCACAAGTGAGTTACCCTGGTCCCATATAAGTACTCAAAGACACCAAGTGGGTTACCCCTAGTCCCAAATAAGTACTCCTTGACCCAAAGTGAGTTACCCTAGCCCCTTTATAAGTACTCCCCTGACCCCAAGTGAGTTACCATATCACCTTTATCAGTACTCCCTGACCCCAAGTGAGTTATCCTAGCCCCTTTATATGTACTCTCTGACCGCAAGTGAGCTACCGTAGTCCCATTGTAGTACTCCCTGACCCCAAGTGAGTTATCCTAGCCCCTTTATATGTACTCCCCCGACCCCAAGTGAGTTACCCTAGTCCCATATAAGTACTGCTTGACCCAAAGTGAGTTACCCTAGCCCCTATATAAGTACTCCCTGACCCCAAGTGAGTTACCCTAGCCCTTTAATAAGTACACCCTGGCCCCAAGTGAGTTACCCTGATCCCATATAAGTAGTCAAAGACACCAAGTGAGTTACCCTAGTCCCTTTATAAGTACTCCCTGACCCCAAGTGAGTTATGCTAGCCCCTTTATATGTACTCTCTGACCGCAAGTGAGTTACCCTAGTCCCATAAAAATACACCCTGACCCTATGTGAGTTACCCTAGTCCCATATAACTACTCCCTGACCCCAAGTGAGTTACCATAGCCCCTTTATAAGTACTCCCTGACCCCAAGTGAGATATCCTAGCCTCTTTATATGTACTGTCTGACCACAAGTCAGTTATCCTAACCCCTTTATATGTACTCCCAGACCTCAAGTAGGTTACCCTAGTCCCTAATAACTACTCGCTGACCCCAAGTGAGTTACCCTAGCCCCTTTATAAGTACACCCTGGCACCATGTGAGTTACCCTGGTCCCATATAAGTACTCCCTGACCCCAAGTGAGTTACCCTAGTCCCACACAAGTTCTCCCTGACCCCAAGGGATTTACCATATCACCTTTATAAGTACTCCCTGACCCCAAGTGAGTTATCCTAGCCCCTTTATATGTACTCTCTGACCGCAAGTGAGCTACCGTAGTCCCATTGTAGTACTCCCTGACCCCAAGTGAGTTATCCTAGCCCCTTTATATGTACTCCCTGACCCCAAGTGAGTTACCCTAGTCCCATATAAGTACTGCTTGACCCAAAGTGAGTTACCCTAGCCCCTATATAAGTACTCCCCTGACCCCAAGTGAGTTACCCTAGCCCCTTTATATGCACTTTCTGACCGCAAGTGAGTTATCCTAGCCCCTTCATATGTACTCCCTGGCCCCAAGTGAGTTACCCTAGTCCCATATAAGTACTCCTTGACCCCAAGTGAGTTAACCTAGCCCCTTTATAAGTACTCCCTGACCCTAAGTGTGTTACCCTGGTCCCATATAAGTACTCACTGAAACCAAGTGAGTTACCCTAGTCCCATATAAGTACTCGCCGACCCCAAGTGAGTTATCCTATCCCCTTTATATGTACTCTCTGACCGCAAGTGAGTTATCCTAGTCCCCAATTAAATACACCCTGACCCTAGATGAGTTACCCTAGTCCCATATAAGTACTCCTTGTCCCAAAGTGAGTTACCCTATCCCCTTTATATGTACTCCCAGACCCCAAGTGAGTTACCCTAGTCCCTTATAAGTACTCCCTTACCCCAAGTGAGTTAACCTAG
Organism: Prorops nasuta; assembly: GCF_024137725.1. Taxonomy (NCBI): domain Eukaryota; kingdom Metazoa; phylum Arthropoda; class Insecta; order Hymenoptera; family Bethylidae; genus Prorops; species Prorops nasuta. The sequence goes on along the minus strand of NW_027116994.1, from coordinate 31,871 downwards.
CCCCTTAATAAGTACAACCCTGGCCACAAGTGAGTTACCCTGGTCCCATATAAGTACTCAAAGACACCAAGTGGGTTACCCTAGTCCCAAATAAGTACTCCTTGACCCAAAGTGAGTTACCCTAGCCCCTTTATAAGTACTCCCTGACCCCAAGTGAGTTACCATATCACCTTTATAAGTACTCCCTGACCCCAAGTGAGTTATCCTAGCCCCTTTATATGTACTCTCTGACCGCAAGTGAGCTACCGTAGTCCCATTGTAGTACTCCCTGACCCCAAGTGAGTTATCCTAGCCCCTTTATATGTACTCCCTGACCCCAAGTGAGTTACCCTAGTCCCATATAAGTACTGCTTGACCAAAAGTGAGTTACCCTAGCCCCTATATAAGTACTCCCTGACCCCAAGTGAGTTACCCTAGCCCTTTAATAAGTACATCCTGACCCCAAGTGAGTTATCCTAGCCCCTTTATATGTACTCTCTGACCGCAAGTGAGTTACCCTAGTCCCATAAAAATACACCCTGACCCTATGTGAGTTACCGTAGTCCCATATAACTACTCCCTGACCCCAAGTGAATTACCATAGCCCCTTTATAAGTACTCCCTGACCCCAAGTGAGATATCCCTAGCCTCTTTATATGTACTCTCTAACCACAAGTCAGTTATCCTAACCCCTTTATATGTACTCCCAGACCCCAAGTGAGTTACCCTAGTCCCTAATAACTACTCGCTGACCCCAAGTGAGTTACCCTAGCCCCTTTATAAGTACACCCTGGCCCCATGTGAGTTACCCTGGTCCCATATAAGTACTCCCCTGACCCCAAGTGAGTTACCCTAGTCCCACACAAGTACTCCCTGACCCCAAGGGATTTACCATATCACCTTTATAAGTACTCCCTGACCCCAAGTGAGTTACCCTAGTCCCTTATAAGTACTCCCTTACCCAAAGTGAGTTAACCTAGCCCCTTAATAAGTACAACCCTGGCCACATGTGAGTTACACTAGCCCTTTAATAAGTACACCCCGGCCCCAAGTGAGTTATCCTGGCCCTTTTATATGTACTCTCTGACCGCAAGTGAGTTACCCTAGTCCCATAGAAGTACTCCCTGACCCCAAGTGAGTTACCATAGCCCCTTTATAAGTACACCCTGGCCCCAAGTGAGTTACCCTAGTCCATATAAGTACTCCTTGACCCAAAGTGAGTTAACCTAGCTCATTTATAAGTACTCCCTGACCCCAATTGTGTTACCCTGGTCCCATATAAGTACTCACAGAAACCAAGTGAGTTACCCTAGTCCAATATAAATACTCCCTGACCCCAAGTGAGTTATCCTATCCCCTTTATATGTACTCTCTGACCGCAAGTGAGTTACCCTAGTCCCAAATTAAATACACCGTGACCCTAAATGAGTTACCCTAATCCCATATAAGTACTCCTTGTCCCAAAGTGAGTTACCCTATCCCCTTTATAATTACTCCCTGACCCAAAGTGAGTTTACCCTGGTCCCATATAAGTACTCACAGACACCAAGTGAGTTACCATAGTCCCATATTAGTACTTCCCTGACCACAAGTGAGTTACCCTAGTCTCCTAGAAGTACTCCCTGACCACAAGTGTGTTACCCTAGTCACATAGAAGGACTCCCTGACCCCAAGTGAGTTATCCTAGCCCCTTTATATGTACTCTCTGACCGCAAGTGAGTTATCCTAGCCCCTGTATATATACTCTCAGACCCCAAGTGAGTTACCCTAGTCCTTATAACTACTCCTTGATCCCAAGTGAGTTACCCTAGCCCCTTAATAAGTACACCCTGGCCCCACGTGAGTTACCCTGGTCCCTTTATATGTACTCTCTGACCGCAAGTGAGTTACCCTAGTCCCAAATTAAATACACCCTGACCCTAAGTGAGTTACCCTAGTCCCATATAAGTACTCCCTGACCCCAAGCGAGTTACCCTAGTCACATAGAAGTACACCCTGACCCCAAGTGAGTTATCCTAACCCCTTTATATGTACTCCCAGACCCCAAGTCAGTTACCCTAGTCCATTATAAGTACTACCTTACCCCAAGTGAGTTACCCTAGTCCCATAGAAGTACTCCCCGACCCCAAGTGAGTTACCCTAGTTCCATAGAAGTATTCCCTGACCCCAAGTGTGTTACCCTTGTCCCAAATAAGTACTCCCTGACCCCAAATGTGTTGTCCTAGCCCCTTTATATGAACTCTCTGACCGCAAGTGAGTTACCCTATCCCCTATATAAGTACTCCCTGACCCCAAGTGAGTTACCCTAGCCCTTTAATAAGTACAACCCTGGCCCCAAGTGAGTTACCCTGATCCCATATAAGTACTCCACGACCCCAAGTGAGTTACCCTAACCCCTATATAGTACTCCCTGACCCCAAGTGAGTTACCCTAGCCCCTTTATATGCACTTTCTGACCGCAAGTGAGTTATCCTAGCCCCTTCATATGTACTCCCTGGCCCCAAGTGAGTTACCCTAGTCCCATATAAGTACTCCCTTGACCCCAAGTGAGTTAACCTAGCCCCTTTATAAGTACTCCCTGACCCCAAGTGGGTTACCCTGGTCCCATATAAGTACTCACTGAAACCAAGTGAGTTACCCTAGTCCCATATAAGTACTCCTTGACCCAAAGTGAGTTACCCTAGCCCCTTTATAAGTACTCCCCGACCCCAAGTGAGTTATCCTATCCCCTTTATATGTACTCTCTGACCGCAAGTGAGTTACCCTAGTCCCCAATTAAATACACCCTGACCCTAAATGAGTTACCCTAGTCCCATATAAGTACTCCTTGTCCCAAAAGTGAGTTACCCTATCCCCTTTATATGTACTCCCAGACCCTAAGTGAGTTACCCTAGTCCCTTATAAGTACTCCCTTACCCCAAGTGAGTTAACCTAGCCCCTTAATAAGTACACCCTGGCCACAAGTGAGTTAGCCTGGTCCCATATAAGTACTCAAAGACACCAGTGGGTTACCCTAGTCCCAAATAAGTACTCCTTGACCCAAAGTGAGTTACCCCTAGCCCCTTTATAAGTACTACCCTGACCCAAGTGAGTTACCATATCACCTTTATAAGTACTCCCTGACCCCAAGTGAGTTATCCTAGCCCCTTTATATGTACTCTCTGACCGCAAGTGAGCTACCGTAGTCCCATTGTAGTACTCCCTGACCCCAAGTGAGTTATCCTAGCCCCTTTATATGTACTCCCTGACCCCAAGTGAGTTACCCTAGTCCCATATAAGTACTGCTTGACCCAAAGTGAGTTACCCTAGCCCCTATATAAGTACTCCCTGACCCCAAGTGAGTTACCCTAGCCCTTTAATAAGTACATCCTGACCCCAAGTGAGTTATCCTAGCCCCTTTATATGTACTCTCTGACCGCAAGTGAGTTACCCTAGTCCCATAAAATACACCCTGACCCTATGTGAGTTACCGTAGTCCCATATAACTACTCCCCTGACCCCAAGTGAATTACCATAGCCCCTTTATAAGTACTCTCCCTGACCCCAAGTGAGATATCCTAGCCTCTTTATATGTACTCTCTAACCACAAGTCAGTTATCCTAACCCCTTTATATGTACTCCCAGACCCCAAGTGAGTTACCCTAAGTCCCTAATAACTACTCGCTGACCCCAAGTGAGTTACCCTAGCCCCTTTATAAGTACACCCTGGCCCCCATGTGAGTTACCCTGGTCCATATAAGTACTCCCTGACCCAAGTGAGTTACCCTAGTCCCACACAAGTACTCCCTGACCCCAAGGGATTTACCATATCACCTTTATAAGTACTCCCTGACCCCAAGTGAGTTACCCTAGTCCCTTATAAGTACTCCCTTACCCAAAGTGAGTTAACCTAGCCCCTTAATAAGTACACCCTGGCCACATGTGAGTTACACTAGCCCTTTAATAAGTACACCCCGGCCCCAAGTGAGTTATCCTGGCCCTTTTATATGCACTCTTTGACCGCAAATGAGTTACCCTAGTCCCATAGAAGTATTCCCTGACCCCAAGTGAGTTACCATAGCCCCTTTATAAGTACACCCTGGCCCCAAGTGAGTTACCCTAGTCCCATATAAGTACTCCTTGACCCAAAGTGAGTTAACCTAGCTCATTTATAAGTACTCCCTGACCCCAATTGTGTTACCCTGGTCCCATATAAGTACTCACAGAAACCAAGTGAGTTACCCTAGTCCAATATAAATACTCCCTGACCCCAAGTGAGTTATCCTATCCCCTTTATATGTACTCTCTGACCGCAAGTGAGTTACCCTAGTCCCAAATTAAATACACCGTGACCCTAAATGAGTTACCCTAATCCCATATAAGTACTCCTTGTCCCAAAGTGAGTTACCCTATCCCCTTTATAATTACTCCCTGACCCAAAGTGAGTTACCCTGGTCCCATATAAGTACTCACAGACACCAAGTGAGTTACCATAGTCCCATATTAGTACTCCCTGACCACAAGTGAGTTACCCTAGTCTCCTAGAAGTACTCCCTGACCACAAGTGTGTTACCCTAGTCACATAGAAGGACTCCCTGACCCCAAGTGAGTTATCCTAGCCCCTTTATATGTACTCTCTGACCGCAAGTGAGTTATCCTAGCCCTGTATATATACTCTCAGACCCCAAGTGAGTTACCCTAGTCCCTTATAACTACTCCTTGATCCCAAGTGAGTTACCCTAGCCCCTTAATAAGTACACCCTGGCCCCACGTGAGTTACCCTGGTCCCTTTATATGTACTCTCTGACCGCAAGTGAGTTACCCTAGTCCCAAATTAAATACACCCTGACCCTAAGTGAGTTACCCTAGTCCCATATAAGTACTCCCTGACCCCAAGCGAGTTACCCTAGTCACATAGAAGTACACCCTGACCCCAAGTGAGTTATCCTAGCCCCTTTATATGTACTCCCAGACCCCAAGTCAGTTACCCTAGTCCATTATAAGTACTACCTTACCCCAAGTGAGTTACCCTAGTCCCATAGAAGTACTCCCCGACCCCAAGTGAGTTACCCTAGTTCCATAGAAGTATTCCCTGACCCCAAGTGTGTTACCCTTGTCCCAAATAAGTACTCCCTGACCCCAAATGTGTTGTCCTAGCCCCTTTATATGAACTCTCTGACCGCAAGTGAGTTACCCTAGCCCCTATATAAGTACTCCCTGACCCCAAGTGAGTTACCCTAGCCCTTTAATAAGTACACCCTGGCCCCAAGTGAGTTACCCTGATCCCATATAAGTACTCCACGACCCCAAGTGAGTTACCCTAACCCCTATATAAGTACTCCCTGACCCCATGTGAGTTACCCTAGCCCCTTTATATGCACTTTCTGACCGCAAGTGAGTTATCCTAGCCCCTTCATATGTACTCCCTGGCCCCAAGTGAGTTACCCTAGTCCCATATAAGTACTCCTTGACCCCAAGTGAGTTAACCTAGCCCCTTTATAAGTACTCCCTGACCCCAAGTGTGTTACCCTGGTCCCATATAAGTACAACCAAGTGAGTTACCCTAGTCCCATATAAGTACTCCTTGACCCAAAGTGAGTTACCCTAGCCCCTTTATAAGTACTCCCCGACCCCAAGTGAGTTATCCTATCCCCTTTATATGCACTCTCTGACCGCAAGTGAGTTACCCTAGTCCCCCAATTAAATACACCCTGACCCTAAATGAGTTACCCTAGTCCCATATAAGTACTCCTTGTCCCAAAGTGAGTTACCCTATCCCCTTTATATGTACTCCCAGACCCCAAGTGAGTTACCCTAGTCCCTTATAAGTACTCCCCTTACCCCAAGTGAGTTAACCTAGCCCCTTAATAAGTACACCCTGGCCACAAGTGAGTTACCCTGGTCCCATATAAGTACTCAAAGACACCAAGTGGGTTACCCTAGTCCCAAATAAGTACTCCTTGACCCAAAGTGAGTTACCCTAGCCCCTTTATAAGTACTCCCTGACCCCAAGTGAGTTACCATATCACCTTTATAAGTACTCCCTGACCCCAAGTGAGTTATCCTAGCCCCTTTATATGTACTCTCTGACCGCAAGTGAGCTACCGTAGTCCCCATTGTAGTACTCCCTGACCCCAAGTGAGTTATCCTAGCCCCTTTATATGTACTCCCTGACCCCAAGTGAGTTACCCTAGTCCCATATAAGTACTGCTTGACCCAAAGTGAGTTACCCTAGTCCCTTTATAAGTACTTCCTGACCCCAAGTGAGTTATCCTAGCCCCTTTATATGTACTCTCTGACCGCAAGTGAGTTACCCTAGTCCCATAAAAATACACCCTGACCCTATGTGAGTTACCCTAGTCCCATATAACTACTCCCTGACCCAAAGTGAGTTAACCTAGCTCATTTATAAGTACTCCCTGACCCCAATTGTGTTACCCTGGTCCCATATAAGTACTCACAGAAACCAAGTGAGTTACCCTAGTCCAATATAAATACTCCCTGACCCCAAGTGAGTTATCCTATCCCCTTTATATGTACTCTCTGACCGCAAGTGAGTTACCCTAGTCCCAAATTAAATACACCGTGACCCTAAATGAGTTACCCTAATCCCATATAAGTACTCCTTGTCCCAAAGTGAGTTACCCTATCCCCTTTATAATTACTCCCTGACCCAAAGTGAGTTACCCTGGTCCCATATAAGTACTCACAGACACCAAGTGAGTTACCATAGTCCCATATTAGTACTCCCTGACCACAAGTGAGTTACCCTAGTCTCCTAGAAGTACTCCCTGACCACAAGTGTGTTACCCTAGTCACATAGAAGGACTCCCTGACCCCAAGTGAGTTATCCTAGCCCCTTTATATGTACTCTCTGACCGCAAGTGAGTTATCCTAGCCCTGTATATATACTCTCAGACCCCAAGTGAGTTACCCTAGTCCCTTATAACTACTCCTTGATCCCAAGTGAGTTACCCTAGCCCCTTAATAAGTACACCCTGGCCCCACGTGAGTTACCCTGGTCCCTTTATATGTACTCTCTGACCGCAAGTGAGTTACCCTAGTCCCAAATTAAATACACCCTGACCCTAAGTGAGTTACCCTAGTCCCATATAAGTACTCCCTGACCCCAAGCGAGTTACCCTAGTCACATAGAAGTACACCCTGACCCCAAGTGAGTTATCCTAGCCCCTTTATATGTACTCCCAGACCCCAAGTCAGTTACCCTAGTCCATTATAAGTACTACCTTACCCCAAGTGAGTTACCCTAGTCCCATAGAAGTACTCCCCGACCCCAAGTGAGTTACCCTAGTTCCATAGAAGTATTCCCTGACCCCAAGTGTGTTACCCTTGTCCCAAATAAGTACTCCCTGACCCCAAATGTGTTGTCCTAGCCCCTTTATATGAACTCTCTGACCGCAAGTGAGTTACCCTAGCCCCTATATAAGTACTCCCTGACCCCAAGTGAGTTACCCTAGCCCTTTAATAAGTACACCCTGGCCCCAAGTGAGTTACCCTGATCCCATATAAGTACTCCACGACCCCAAGTGAGTTACCCTAACCCCTATATAAGTACTCCCTGACCCCAAGTGAGTTACCCTAGCCCCTTTATATGCACTTTCTGACCGCAAGTGAGTTATCCTAGCCCCTTCATATGTACTCCCTGGCCCCAAGTGAGTTACCCTAGTCCCATATAAGTACTCCTTGACCCCAAGTGAGTTAACCTAGCCCCTTTATAAGTACTCCCTGACCCCAAGTGTGTTACCCTGGTCCCATATAAGTACTCACTGAAACCAAGTGAGTTACCCTAGTCCCATATAAGTACTCCTTGACCCAAAGTGAGTTACCCTAGCCCCTTTATAAGTACTCCCCGACCCCAAGTGAGTTATCCTATCCCCTTTATATGCACTCTCTGACCGCAAGTGAGTTACCCTAGTCCCCAATTAAATACACCCTGACCCTAAATGAGTTACCCTAGTCCCATATAAGTACTCCTTGTCCCAAAGTGAGTTACCCTATCCCCTTTATATGTACTCCCAGACCCCAAGTGAGTTACCCTAGTCCCTTATAAGTACTCCCTTACCCCAAGTGAGTTAACCTAGCCCCTTAATAAGTACACCCTGGCCACAAGTGAGTTACCCTGGTCCCATATAAGTACTCAAAGACACCAAGTGGGTTACCCTAGTCCCAAATAAGTACTCCTTGACCCAAAGTGAGTTACCCTAGCCCCTTTATAAGTACTCCCTGACCCCAAGTGAGTTACCATATCACCTTTATAAGTACTCCCTGACCCCAAGTGAGTTATCCTAGCCCCTTTATATGTACTCTCTGACCGCAAGTGAGCTACCGTAGTCCCATTGTAGTACTCCCTGACCCCAAGTGAGTTATCCTAGCCCCTTTATATGTACTCCCTGACCCCAAGTGAGTTACCCTAGTCCCATATAAGTACTGCTTGACCCAAAGTGAGTTACCCTAGTCCCTTTATAAGTACTTCCTGACCCCAAGTGAGTTATCCTAGCCCCTTTATATGTACTCTCTGACCGCAAGTGAGTTACCCTAGTCCCATAAAAATACACCCTGACCCTATGTGAGTTACCCTAGTCCCATATAACTACTCCCTGACCCCAAGTGAGTTATCATAGCCCCTTTATAAGTACTCCCTGACCCCAAGTGAGATATCCTAGCCTCTTTATATGTACTCTCTAACCACAAGTCAGTTATCCTAACCCCTTTATATGTACTCCCAGACCTCAAGTGAGTTACCCTAGTCCCTAATAACTACTCGCTGACCCCAAGTGAGTTACCCTAGCCCCTTTATAAGTACACCCTGGCACCATGTGAGTTACCCTGGTCCCATATAAGTACTCCCTGACCCCAAGTGAGTTACCCTAGTCCCACACAAGTTCTCCCTGACCCCAAGGGATTTACCATATCACCTTTATAAGTACTCCCTGACCCCAAGTGAGTTATCCTAGCCCCTTTATATGTACTCTCTGACCGCAAGTGAGCTACCGTAGTCCCATTGTAGTACTCCCTGACCCCAAGTGAGTTATCCTAGCCCCTTTATATGTACTCCCTGACCCCAAGTGAGTTACCCTAGTCCCATATAAGTACTGCTTGACCCAAAGTGAGTTACCCTAGCCGCTATATAAGTACTCCCTGACCCCAAGTGAGTTACCCTAGCCCCTTTATATGCACTTTCTGACCGCAAGTGAGTTATCCTAGCCCCTTCATATGTACTCCCTGGCCCCAAGTGAGTTACCCTAGTCCCATATAAGTACTCCTTGACCCCAAGTGAGTTAACCTAGCGCCTTTATAAGTACTCCCTGACCCCAAGTGTGTTACCCTGGTCCCATATAAGTACTCACTGAAACCAAGTGAGTTACCCTAGTCCCATATAAGTACTCCCCGACCCCAAGTGAGTTATCCTATCCCCTTTATATGTACTCTCTGACCGCAAGTGAGTTACCCTAGTCCCCAATTAAATACACCCTGACCCTAAATGAGTTACCCTAGTCCCATATAAGTACTCCTTGTCCCAAAGTGAGTTACCCTATCCCCTTTATATGTACTCCCAGACCCCAAGTGAGTTACCCTATCCCCTTTATATGTACTCCCAGACCCCAAGTGAGTTACCCTAGTCCCTTATAAGTACTCCCTTTCCCCAAGTGAGTTAATCTAGCCCCTTAATAAGTACACCCTGGCCACAAGTGAGTTACCCTGGTCCCATATAAGTACTCAAAGACACCAAGTGGGTTACCCTAGTCCCAAATAAGTACTCCTTGACCCAAAGTGAGTTACCCTAGCCCCTTTATAAGTACTCCCTGACCCCAAGTGAGTTACCATATCACCTTTATAAGTACTCCCTGACCCTAAGTGAGTTATCCTAGCCCCTTTATATGTACTCTCTGACCGCAAGTGAGCTACCGTAGTCCCATTGTAGTACTCCCTGACCCCAAGTGAGTTATCCTAGCCCCTTTATATGTACTCCCTGACCCCAAGTGAGTTACCCTAGTCCCATATAAGTACTGCTTGACCCAAAGTGAGTTACCCTAGCCCCTATATAAGTACTCCCTGACCCCAAGTGAGTTACCCTAGCCCTTTAATAAGTACATCCTGGCCCCAAGTGAGTTACCCTGATCCCATATAAGTAGTCAAAGACACCAAGTGAGTTACCCTAGTCCCTTTATAAGTACTTCCTGACCCCAAGTGAGTTATCCTAGCCCCTTTATATGTACTCTCTGACCGCAAGTGAGTTACCCTAGTCCCATAAAAATACACCCTGACCCTATGTGAGTTACCCTAGTCCCATATAACTACTCCCTGACCCCAAGTGTGTTACCATAGCCCCTATATAAGTACTCCCTGACCCCAAGTGAGTTACCCTAGTCCCATAGAAGTACTCCCTGACCCCAAGTGAGTTACCCTAGTCACATAGAAGTACTCCCTGACCGCAAGTGAGTTATCGTAGCCCCTTTATATGTACTCCCAAACCCCCAGTGAGTTACCCTAGTCCCTTATAAGTATTCCCTTACCCCAAGTGAGCTATCCTAGCCCCTTAATAAGTACACCCTGGCCACAAGTGTGTTACCCTAGTCACATAGAAGGACTCCCTGACCCCAAGTGAGTTACCCTAGTCACATAGAAGTACACCCTGACCCCAAGTGAGTTATCCTACCCCCTTTATATGTACTCCCAGACCCCAAGTGAGTTACCCTAGTCCCTTATAAGTACTCCCTTACCCCAAGTGAGTTAACCTAGCCCCTTAATAAGTACACCCTGGCCACAAGTGAGTTACCCTGGTCCCATATAAGTACTCAAAGACACCAAGTGGGTTACCCTAGTCCCAAATAAGTACTCCTTGACCCAAAGTGAGTTACCCTAACCCCTTTATAAGTACTCCCTGACCCCAAGTGAGTTACCATATCACCTTTATAAGTACTCCCTGACCCCAAGTGAGTTATCCTAGCCCCTTTATATGTACTCTCTGACCGCAAGTGAGCTACCGTAGTCCCATTGTAGTACTCCCTGACCCCAAGTGAGTTATCCTAGCCCCTTTATATGTACTCCCTGACCCCAAGTGAGTCACCCTAGTCCCATATAAGTACTGCTTGACCCAAAGTGAGTTACCCTAGCCCCTATATAAGTACTCCCTGACCCCAAGTGAGTTACCCTAGCCCTTTAATAAGTACATCCTGGCCCCAAGTGAGTTATCCTAGCCCCTTTATATGTACTCTCTGACCGCAAGTGAGTTACCCTAGTCCCATAAAAATACACCCTGACCCTATGTGAGTTACCCTAGTCCCATATAACTACTCCCTGACCCCAAGTGAGTTACCATAGCCCCTTTATAAGTACTCCCTGACCCCAAGTGAGATATCCTAGCCTCTTTATATGTACTCTCTAACCACAAGTCAGTTATCCTAACCCCTTTATATGTACTCCCAGACCCCAAGTGAGTTACCCTAGCCCCTTTATAAGTACACCCTGGCCCCATGTGAGTTACCCTGGTCCCATATAAGTACTCCCTGACCCCAAGTGAGTTACCCTAGTCCCACACAAGTACTCCCTGACCCCAAGGGATTTACCATATCACCTTTATAAGTACTCCCTGACCTCAAGTGAGTTACCCTAGTCCCATATAAGTACTCCCAGACCCCATGTGAGTTACCCTAGTTCCATTGAATTACTCCCTGACCCCAAGTGAGTTACCCTAGTTCCATAGAAGTACTCCCTGACCCGAAGTGTCTTACCCTAGTCCCACGTAAGTACTCCCTGACCCCAAATGTGTTGTCCTAACCCCTTTATATGAACTCTCTGACCGCAAGTGTGTTACCATAGTCCCAAATAAGTACTCCCTGACACCAAGTCAGTTACCCTAGCACCTATATAAGTACTCCCTGACCCTCAGTGAGTTACCCTAGTAACATAGAAGTACTCCCTGACCCCAAGTGAGTTATCCTAGCCCCTTTATATGTACTCTCTGACAGCAAGTGAGTTACCATAGTCCCATAGTACTACTCCCTGACCCCAACTGAGTTACCCTAGTCCAATATAAGTACTCCCTGACCCAAAGTGAGTTAACATAGCCCCTTTATAAGTACTCCCTGACACCAAGTGAGTTACCATAGCCCCTTTATAAGTACTCCCTGACCCCAAGTGAGTTACCCTAGCACCTTTATATGCACTCTCTGACCGCAAGTGAGTTATCCTAGCCCCTTCATATGTACTCCCAGACTCCAAGTGAGTTACCCTAGACGCTTTATATGTACTCCCATGCCCCAAGTGAGTTACCCTAGTCCCATAGAAGTACTTCTTGACCCCAAGTGTGTTACCCTAGTATCATATAAGTACTCCCTGACCCAAAGTGAGTTACCATAGCCCCTTTATAAGTACTCCCTGACCCCAAGTGAGTTATCCTAGCCCCATTTTATTTACTCTCTGACAGCAAGTGAGTTACCCTAGCCCCTTTATAAGTACTCCCTGACCCCAAGTGAGTTACCCTAGTCCCATATAAGTACTCCCAGACCCAAAGTGTATTACCCCAGTCCCATAGAAGTATTCCCTGACCCCAAGTGTGTTACCCTATTTCCATAGAAGTACTCCCTGACCCCAAGTGAGTTCCCATAGCACCTTTATAAGTACTTCCTGACCCCAAGTGAGTTATCCTAGTCCCTTTATATGTACTCCCTGACCCCAAGTGAGTTACCCTAGTCCCATAGAAGTACTCCCTGACCCCAAGTGAGTTACCCTAGTCACATAGAAGTACTCCCTGACCCCAAGTGAGTTACCATAGCCCCTATATAAGTACTCCCTGACCCCAAATGAGTTACCCTAGTCCCAAATTAAATACACCCTGACCTTAAATGAGTTACCCTAATCCCATATAAGTACTCCTTGTCCCAAAGTGAGTTACCCTATCCCCTTTATAATTACTCCCTGACCCCAAGTGAGTTACCCTGGTCCCATTTAAGTACTCACAGACACCAAGTGAGTTACCATAGTCCCATATTAGTACTCCCTGACCACAAGTGAGTTACCCTAGTCTCCTAGAAGTACTCCCTGACCACAAGTGTGTTACCCTAGTCACATAGAAGGACTCCCTGACCCAAAGTGAGTTACCCTAGTCACATAGAAGTACACCCTGACCCCAAGTGAGTTATCCTAGCCCCTTTATATGTACTCTCTGACCGCAAGTGAGTTATCCTAGCCCCTGTATATATACTCTCAGACCCCAAGTGAGTTACCCTAGTCCCTTATAACTACTCCTTGACCTCAAGTGAGTTACCCTAGCCCCTTAATAAGTACACCCTGGCCCCACGTGAGTTACCCTGGTCCCTTTATATGTACTCTCTGACCGCAAGTGAGTTACCCTAGTCCCAAATTAAATACACCCTGACCCTAAGTGAGTTACCCTAGTCCCATATAAGTACTCCCTGACCCCAAGCGAGTTACCCTAGTCATATAGAAGTACACCCTGACCCCAAGTGAGTTATCCTAGCCCCTTTATATGTACTCCCAGACCCCAAGTCAGTTACCCTAGTCCATTATAAGTACTACCTTACCCCAAGTGAGTTACCCTAGTCCCATAGAAGTACTCCCCGACCCCAAGTGAGTTACCCTAGTTCCATAGAAGTATTCCCTGACCCCAAGTGTGTTACCCTTGTCCCAAATAAGTACTCCCTGACCCCAAATGTGTTGTCCTAGCCCCTTTATATGAACTCTCTGACCGCAAGTGAGTTACCCTAGTCCCATATACGTACTCCCCGACCCCAAGTGAGTTACCCTAGCCCCTATATAAGTACTCCCTGACCCCAAGTGAGTTACCCTAGTCCCATATAAGTACTCCCAGACCCCAAGTGGGTTACTATAGCCCCATAGAAGTACTCTCGGACCCCAAGTGAGTTACCCTAGTAACATAGAAGTACTCCCTGACCCCAAGTGAGTTACCCTAGCTCCGTAGAAGTACTCCCTGACCCCAAGTGTGTTACCCTAGTCCCAAATAAGTACTCCCTGACCCCAAATGTGTTGTCCTAGCCCCTTTATATGAACTCTCTGACCGCAAGTGAGTTACCCTAGTCCCATATACGTACTCCACGACCCCAAGTGAGTTACCCTAGCCCCTATATAAGTACTCCCTGACCCCAAGTGAGTTACCCTAGCCCCTTTATATGCACTTTCTGACCGCAAGTGAGTTATCCTAGCCCCTTCATATGTACTCCCTGGCTCCAAGTGAGTTACCCTAGTCCCATAGAAGTACTTCCTGACCCCAAGTGAGTTACCGTAGCCCCTTTATAAGTACTCCCTGACCCCAAGTGAGTTATCCTAGCCCCTTTATATATACTCTCTGACCGCAATTGAGTTACCCTAGTCCCGCAGTAGTACTCCCTGACCCAAAGTGAGTTACCATAGCCCCTTTATAAGTACTCCCTGACACCAAGTGAGTTACCATAGCCCATTTATAAGTACTCCCTGACCACAAGTGAGTTACCCTAGTCCCATAGAAGTACTCCCTGACCCCAAGTGAGTTACCCTAGTCACATAGAAGTACTCCCTGACCGCAAGTGAGTTATCGTAGCCCCTTTATATGTACTCCCAAACCCCCAGTGAGTTACCCTAGTCCCTTATAAGTATTCCCTTACCCTAAGTGAGCTATCCTAGCCCCTTAATAAGTAAACCCTGGCCACAAGTGTGTTACCCTAGTCACATAGAAGTACACCCTGACCCCAAGTGAGTTATCCTACCCCCTTTATATGTACTCCCAGACCCCAAGTGAGTTACCCTAGTCCCTTATAAGTACTCCCTTACCCCAAGTGAGTTAACCTAGCCCCTTAATAAGTACACCCTGGCCACAAGTGAGTTACCCTGGTCCCATATAAGTACTCAAAGACACCAAGTGGGTTACCCTAGTCCCAAATAAGTACTCCTTGACCCAAAGTGAGTTACCCTAACCCCTTTATAAGTACTCCCTGACCCCAAGTGAGTTACCATATCACCTTTATAAGTACTCCCTGACCCCAAGTGAATTATCCTAGCCCCTTTATATGTACTCTCTGACCGCAAGTGAGCTACCGTAGTCCCATTGTAGTACTCCCTGACCCCAAGTGAGTTATCCTAGCCCCTTTATATGTACTCCCTGACCCCAAGTGAGTTACCCTAGTCCCATATAAGTACTGCTTGACCCAAAGTGAGTTACCCTAGCCCCTATATAAGTACTCCCTGACCCCAAGTGAGTTACCCTAGCCCTTTAATAAGTACACCCTGGCCCCAAGTGAGTTATCCTAGCCCCTTTATATGTACTCTCTGACCGCAAGTGAGTTACCCTAGTCCCATAAAAATACACCCTGACCCTATGTGAGTTACCCTAGTCCCATATAACTACTCCCTGACCCCAAGTGAGTTACCATAGCCCCTTTATAAGTACTCCCTGACCCCAAGTGAGATATCCTAGCCTCTTTATATGTACTCTCTAACCACAAGTCAGTTATCCTAACCCCTTTATATGTACTCCCAGACCCCAAGTGAGTTACCCTAGTCCCTAATAACTACTCGCTGACCCCAAGTGAGTTACCCTAGCCCCTTTATAAGTACACCCTGTCCCCAAGTGAGTTACCCTGGTCCCATATAAGTACTCAAAGACACCAAGTGAGTTACCCTAGTCCCATATAAGTACTCCTTGACTCAAAGTGCGTTACCCTAGCCCCTTTATAAGTACTCCCAGACCCCAAGTGATTTACCCTAGTCCCTTATAACTACTCCCTGACCCCAAGTGAGTTACCCTAGCCTCTTTATAAGTACACCCTGGCCCCATGTGAGTTACCCTGGTCCCATATAAGTACTCCCTGACCCCAAGTGAGTTACCCTAGTCCCATAGTAGAACTCCCTGACCCCAAGTGAGTTACCATAGCCCCTTTATAAGTACTCCCATACCCCAAGTGAGTTACCCTAGTCCCATAGAAGTACTTCCTGACCCCAAGTGAGTTACCGTAGCCCCTTTATAAGTACTCCCTGACCCCAAGTGAGTTATCCTAGCCTCTTTATATATACTCTCTGACCGCAATTGAGTTATTCTAACCCCTTTATAAGTACTCCCTGACCCCAAGTGTGTTACCCTAGTCTCATATAAGTACTCCCTGACACCAAGTGAGTTAGCATAGCCCCTTTATAAGTACTCCCTAACCCCAAGTGAGTTACCCTAGTCCCATAGAAGTACTCCCTGACCCCAAGTGAGTTACCCTAGTCACTTAGAAGTACTCCCTGACCGCAAGTGAGTTATCGTAGCCCCTTTATATGTACTCCCAAACCCCCTGTGAGTTACCCTAGTCCCTTATAAGTATTCCCTTACCCCAAGTGAGCTATCCTAGCCCCTTAATAAGTACACCCTGGCCACAAGTGAGTTACCCTGGTCCCATATAAGTACACAAAGACACCAAGTGAGTTACCCTAGCCCCTTTATATGCACTCTCTGACCGCAAGTGAGTTATCCTAGCCACGTCATATGTACTCCCAGACTCCAAGTGAATTAACCTAGCGGCTTTATATGTACTCCCATGCCCCAAATGAGTTACCCTAGTCCTATAATAGTACTTCCTGACCCCAAGTGTGTTACCCTAGTCTCATATAAGTACTCCCTGACCCCAAGTGAGTTATCCTAGCCCCTTTATATGTAATCTCTGACTGCAAGTGAGTTACCCTAGTCCCATAGTAGTACTCCCTGACCCCAAGTGAGTTATCCTAGCCCCTTTATATGAACTCTCTGACCGCAAGTGAGTTATCCTAGCCCCTTTACATGTACTCCCAGACCCCCAGTGAGTTACCCTAGTCCCATAGTACTACTCCCTGACCCCAACTGAGTTACCCTAGTCCCATATAAGTACTGCTTGACCCAAAGTGAGTTACCATATCCCCTTTATAAGTACTCCCTGACCCCAAGTGAGTTATCCTAGCCCCTTTATATGTACTCCCTGACCCCAAGTGAGTTACCCTAGTCCCATATAAGTACTGCTTGACCCAAAGTGAGTTACCCTAGCCCCTATATAAGTACTCCCTGACCCCAAGTGAGTTACCCTAGCCCTTTAATAAGTACACCCTGGCCCCAAGTGAGTTATCCTAGCCCCTTTATATGTACTCTCTGACCGCAAGTGAGTTACCCTAGTCCCATAAAAATACACCCTGACCCTATGTGAGTTACCCTAGTCCCATATAACTACTCCCTGACCCCAAGTGAGTTACCATAGCCCCTTTATAAGTACTCCCTGACCCCAAGTGAGATATCCTAGCCTCTTTATATGTACTCTCTAACCACAAGTCAGTTATCCTAACCCCTTTATATGTACTCCCAGACCCCAAGTGAGTTACCCTAGTCCCTAATAACTACTCGCTGACCCCAAGTGAGTTACCCTAGCCCCTTTATAAGTACACCCTGTCCCCAAGTGAGTTACCCTGGTCCCATATAAGTACTCAAAGACACCAAGTGAGTTACCCTAGTCCCATATAAGTACTCCTTGACTCAAAGTGCGTTACCCTAGCCCCTTTATAAGTACTCCCAGACCCCAAGTGATTTACCCTAGTCCCTTATAACTACTCCCTGACCCCAAGTGAGTTACCCTAGCCTCTTTATAAGTACACCCTGGCCCCATGTGAGTTACCCTGGTCCCATATAAGTACTCCCTGACCCCAAGTGAGTTACCCTAGTCCCATAGTAGAACTCCCTGACCCCAAGTGAGTTACCATAGCCCCTTTATAAGTACTCCCATACCCCAAGTGAGTTACCCTAGTCCCATAGAAGTACTTCCTGACCCCAAGTGAGTTACCGTAGCCCCTTTATAAGTACTCCCTGACCCCAAGTGAGTTATCCTAGCCTCTTTATATATACTCTCTGACCGCAATTGAGTTATTCTAACCCCTTTATAAGTACTCCCTGACCCCAAGTGTGTTACCCTAGTCTCATATAAGTACTCCCTGACACCAAGTGAGTTAGCATAGCCCCTTTATAAGTACTCCCTAACCCCAAGTGAGTTACCCTAGTCCCATAGAAGTACTCCCTGACCCCAAGTGAGTTACCCTAGTCACTTAGAAGTACTCCCTGACCGCAAGTGAGTTATCGTAGCCCCTTTATATGTACTCCCAAACCCCCTGTGAGTTACCCTAGTCCCTTATAAGTATTCCCTTACCCCAAGTGAGCTATCCTAGCCCCTTAATAAGTACACCCTGGCCACAAGTGAGTTACCCTGGTCCCATATAAGTACACAAAGACACCAAGTGAGTTACCCTAGCCCCTTTATATGCACTCTCTGACCGCAAGTGAGTTATCCTAGCCACGTCATATGTACTCCCAGACTCCAAGTGAATTAACCTAGCGGCTTTATATGTACTCCCATGCCCCAAATGAGTTACCCTAGTCCTATAATAGTACTTCCTGACCCCAAGTGTGTTACCCTAGTCTCATATAAGTACTCCCTGACCCCAAGTGAGTTATCCTAGCCCCTTTATATGTAATCTCTGACTGCAAGTGAGTTACCCTAGTCCCATAGTAGTACTCCCTGACCCCAAGTGAGTTATCCTAGCCCCTTTATATGAACTCTCTGACCGCAAGTGAGTTATCCTAGCCCCTTTACATGTACTCCCAGACCCCCAGTGAGTTACCCTAGTCCCATAGTACTACTCCCTGACCCCAACTGAGTTACCCTAGTCCCATATAAGTACTGCTTGACCCAAAGTGAGTTACCATATCCCCTTTATAAGTACTCCCTGACCCCAAGTGAGTTATCCTAGCCCCTATATATGTACTCTCTGACAGCAAGTGAGTTACCCTAGTCCCATAGTACTACTCCCCTGACCCCCAACTGAGTTACCCTAGTTCCATATAAGTACTGCTTGACCCAAAGTGAGTTACCCTAGCCCCTATATAAGTACTCCCCTGACCCCAAGTGAGTTACCCTAGTCCCCTTAGAAGTACTCCCTGACCCTCAGTAAGTTACCCTACTCACATAGAAGTACTCCCTGACCCCAAGTGAGTTATCCTAGCCCCTTTATATGTACTCTCTGACAGCAAGTTAGTTACCCTAGTCCCATAGTACTACTCCCTGACCCCAACTGAGTTACCCTAGTCCAATATAAGTACTCCCTGACCCAAAGTGAGTTAACATAGCCCCTTTATAAGTACTCCCTGACACCAAGTGAGTTACCATAGCCCCTTTATAAGTACTCCCCTGACCCCAAGTGAGTTACCCTAGCACCTTTATATGCACTCTCTGACCGCAAGTGAGTTATCCTAGCCCCTTCATATGTACACCCAGACTCCAAGTGAGTTACTCTAGACGCTTTATATGTACTCCCATGCCCCAAGTGAGTTACCCTAGTCCCATAGAAGTACTTCTTGACCCCAAGTGTGTTACCTTAGTCTCATATAAGTACACCCTGACCCAAAGTGAGTTATCCTAGCCCCATTTTATTTACTCTCTGACTGCAAGTGAGTTACCCTAGCCCCTTTATAAGTACTCCCTGACCCCAAGTGAGTTACCCTAGTCCCATATAAGTACTCCCAGACCCCAAGTGTATTACCCCCAGTCCCATAGAAGTATTCCCTGACCCCAAGTGTGTTACCCTATTTCCATAGAAGTATTCCCTGACCCCAATTGAGTTCCCATAGCACCTTTATAAGTACTTCCTGACCCCAAGTGAGTTATCCTAGTCCCCTTATATGTACTCCCTGACCCCAAGTGAGTTACCCTATTCCCATAGAAGTACTCCTTGACCCCAAGTGAGTTACCCTAGTCACATAGAAGTACTCCCTGACCCCAAGTGAGTTACCATAGCCCCTATATAAGTACTCCCTGACCCCAAGTGAGTTACCCTAGTTTCATAGAAGTACTCCCTGACCCCAAGTGAGTTACCCTAGTCCCAAATTAAATACACCCTGACCCTAAATGAGTTACCCTAATCCCATATAAGTACTCCTTGTCCCAAAGTGAGTTACCCTATCCCCTTTATAATTACTCCCTGACCCCAAGTGAGTTACCCTGGTCCCATATAAGTACTCACAGACACCAAGTGAGTTACCATAGTCCCATGTAAGTACTCCCTGACCCCAAATGTGTTGTCCTAACCCCTTTATATGAACTCTCTGACCGCAAGTGTGTTACCATAGTCCCAAATAAGTACTCCCTGACCCCAAGTGAGTTACCCTAGCACCTATATAAGTACTCCCTGACCCCAAGTGAGTTACCCTTGTCCCATAGAAGTACCCCCTGACACCAAGTGAGTTACCCTAGTCACATAGAAGTACTCCCTGACCGCAAGTGAGTTATCGTAGCCCCTTTATATGTACTCCCAAACCCCCAGTGAGTTAACCTAGTCCCTTATAAGTACTCCCTGACCACAAGTGAATTACCCTAGCCCCTTAATAAGTACACCCTGTCCCCAAGTGAGTTACCCCTGGTCCCATATAAGTACTGAAAGACACCAAGTGAGTTACCCTAGTCCCATATAAGTACTCCTTGACTCAAAGTGCGTTAACCCTAGCCCCTTTATAAGTACTCCCAGACCCCAAGTGATTTACCCTAGTCCCTTATAACTACTCCCTGACCCCAAGTGAGTTACCCTAGCCTCTTTATAAGTACACCCCTGGCCCCATGTGAGTTACCCTGGTCCCATATAAGTACTCCCTGACCCAAAGTGAGTTACCCTGGTCCCATATAAGTACTCACAGACACCAAGTGAGTTACCATAGTCCCATATTAGTACTCCCTGACCACAAGTGAGTTACCCTAGTCTCCTAGAAGTACTCCCTGACCACAAGTGTGTTACCCTAGTCACATAGAAGGACTCCCTGACCCCAAGTGAGTTATCCTAGCCCCTTTATATGTACTCTCTGACCGCAAGTGAGTTATCCTAGCCCTGTATATATACTCTCAGACCCCAAGTGAGTTACCCTAGTCCCTTATAACTACTCCTTGATCCCAAGTGAGTTACCCTAGCCCCTTAATAAGTACACCCCTGGCCCCACGTGAGTTACCCTGGTCCCTTTATATGTACTCTCTGACCGCAAGTGAGTTACCCTAGTCCCAAATTAAATACACCCTGACCCTAAGTGAGTTACCCTAGTCCCATATAAGTACTCCCTGACCCCAAGCGAGTTACCCTAGTCACATAGAAGTACACCCTGACCCCAAGTGAGTTATCCTAGCCCCTTTATATGTACTCCCAGACCCCAAGTCAGTTACCCTAGTCCATTATATGTACTACCTTACCCCAAGTGAGTTACCCTAGTCCCATAGAAGTACTCCCCGACCCCAAGTGAGTTACCCTAGTTCCATAGAAGTATTCCCTGACCCCAAGTGTGTTACCCTTGTCCCAAATAAGTACTCCCTGACCCCAAATGTGTTGTCCTAGCCCCTTTATATGAACTCTCTGACCGCAAGTGAGTTACCCTAGCCCCTATATAAGTACTCCCTGACCCCAAGTGAGTTACCCTAGCCCTTTAATAAGTACACCCTGGCCCCAAGTGAGTTACCCTGATCCCATATAAGTACTCCACGACCCCAAGTGAGTTACCCTAACCCCTATATAAGTACTCCCTGACCCCAAGTGAGTTACCCTAGCCCCTTTATATGCACTTTCTGACCGCAAGTGAGTTATCCTAGCCCCTTCATATGTACTCCCTGGCCCCAAGTGAGTTACCCTAGTCCCATATAAGTACTCCTTGACCCCAAGTGAGTTAACCTAGCCCCTTTATAAGTACTCCCTGACCCCAAGTGTGTTACCCTGGTCCCATATAAGTACTCACTGAAACCAAGTGAGTTACCCTAGTCCCATATAAGTACTCCTTGACCCAAAGTGAGTTACCCTAGCCCCTTTATAAGTACTCCCCGACCCCAAGTGAGTTATCCTATCCCCTTTATATGCACTCTCTGACCGCAAGTGAGTTACCCTAGTCCCCAATTAAATACACCCTGACCCTAAATGAGTTACCCTAGTCCCATATAAGTACTCCTTGTCCCAAAGTGAGTTACCCTATCCCCTTTATATGTACTCCCAGACCCCAAGTGAGTTACCCTAGTCCCTTATAAGTACTCCCTTACCCCAAGTGAGTTAACCTAGCCCCTTAATAAGTACACCCTGGCCACAAGTGAGTTACCCTGGTCCCATATAAGTACTCAAAGACACCAAGTGGGTTACCCTAGTCCCAAATAAGTACTCCTTGACCCAAAGTGAGTTACCCTAGCCCCTTTATAAGTACTCCCTGACCCCAAGTGAGTTACCATATCACCTTTATAAGTACTCCCTGACCCCAAGTGAGTTATCCTAGCCCCTTTATATGTACTCTCTGACCGCAAGTGAGCTACCGTAGTCCCATTGTAGTACTCCCTGACCCCAAGTGAGTTATCCTAGCCCCTTTATATGTACTCCCTGACCCCAAGTGAGTTACCCTAGTCCCATATAAGTACTGCTTGACCCAAAGTGAGTTACCCTAGTCCCTTTATAAGTACTTCCTGACCCCAAGTGAGTTATCCTAGCCCCTTTATATGTACTCTCTGACCGCAAGTGAGTTACCCTAGTCCCATAAAAATACACCCTGACCCTATGTGAGTTACCCTAGTCCCATATAACTACTCCCTGACCCCAAGTGAGTTATCATAGCCCCTTTATAAGTACTCCCTGACCCCAAGTGAGATATCCTAGCCTCTTTATATGTACTCTCTAACCACAAGTCAGTTATCCTAACCCCTTTATATGTACTCCCAGACCTCAAGTGAGTTACCCTAGTCCCTAATAACTACTCGCTGACCCCAAGTGAGTTACCCTAGCCCCTTTATAAGTACACCCTGGCACCATGTGAGTTACCCTGGTCCCATATAAGTACTCCCTGACCCCAAGTGAGTTACCCTAGTCCCACACAAGTTCTCCCTGACCCCAAGGGATTTACCATATCACCTTTATAAGTACTCCCTGACCCCAAGTGAGTTATCCTAGCCCCTTTATATGTACTCTCTGACCGCAAGTGAGCTACCGTAGTCCCATTGTAGTACTCCCTGACCCCAAGTGAGTTATCCTAGCCCCTTTATATGTACTCCCTGACCCCAAGTGAGTTACCCTAGTCCCATATAAGTACTGCTTGACCCAAAGTGAGTTACCCTAGCCGCTATATAAGTACTCCCTGACCCCAAGTGAGTTACCCTAGCCCCTTTATATGCACTTTCTGACCGCAAGTGAGTTATCCTAGCCCCTTCATATGTACTCCCTGGCCCCAAGTGAGTTACCCTAGTCCCATATAAGTACTCCTTGACCCCAAGTGAGTTAACCTAGCGCCTTTATAAGTACTCCCTGACCCCAAGTGTGTTACCCTGGTCCCATATAAGTACTCACTGAAACCAAGTGAGTTACCCTAGTCCCATATAAGTACTCCCCGACCCCAAGTGAGTTATCCTATCCCCTTTATATGTACTCTCTGACCGCAAGTGAGTTACCCTAGTCCCCAATTAAATACACCCTGACCCTAAATGAGTTACCCTAGTCCCATATAAGTACTCCTTGTCCCAAAGTGAGTTACCCTATCCCCTTTATATGTACTCCCAGACCCCAAGTGAGTTACCCTATCCCCTTTATATGTACTCCCAGACCCCAAGTGAGTTACCCTAGTCCCTTATAAGTACTCCCTTTCCCCAAGTGAGTTAATCTAGCCCCTTAATAAGTACACCCTGGCCACAAGTGAGTTACCCTGGTCCCATATAAGTACTCAAAGACACCAAGTGGGTTACCCTAGTCCCAAATAAGTACTCCTTGACCCAAAGTGAGTTACCCTAGCCCCTTTATAAGTACTCCCTGACCCCAAGTGAGTTACCATATCACCTTTATAAGTACTCCCTGACCCTAAGTGAGTTATCCTAGCCCCTTTATATGTACTCTCTGACCGCAAGTGAGCTACCGTAGTCCCATTGTAGTACTCCCTGACCCCAAGTGAGTTATCCTAGCCCCTTTATATGTACTCCCTGACCCCAAGTGAGTTACCCTAGTCCCATATAAGTACTGCTTGACCCAAAGTGAGTTACCCTAGCCCCTATATAAGTACTCCCTGACCCCAAGTGAGTTACCCTAGCCCTTTAATAAGTACATCCTGGCCCCAAGTGAGTTACCCTGATCCCATATAAGTAGTCAAAGACACCAAGTGAGTTACCCTAGTCCCTTTATAAGTACTTCCTGACCCCAAGTGAGTTATCCTAGCCCCTTTATATGTACTCTCTGACCGCAAGTGAGTTACCCTAGTCCCATAAAAATACACCCTGACCCTATGTGAGTTACCCTAGTCCCATATAACTACTCCCTGACCCCAAGTGTGTTACCATAGCCCCTATATAAGTACTCCCTGACCCCAAGTGAGTTACCCTAGTCCCATAGAAGTACTCCCTGACCCCAAGTGAGTTACCCTAGTCACATAGAAGTACTCCCTGACCGCAAGTGAGTTATCGTAGCCCCTTTATATGTACTCCCAAACCCCCAGTGAGTTACCCTAGTCCCTTATAAGTATTCCCTTACCCCAAGTGAGCTATCCTAGCCCCTTAATAAGTACACCCTGGCCACAAGTGTGTTACCCTAGTCACATAGAAGGACTCCCTGACCCCAAGTGAGTTACCCTAGTCACATAGAAGTACACCCTGACCCCAAGTGAGTTATCCTACCCCCTTTATATGTACTCCCAGACCCCAAGTGAGTTACCCTAGTCCCTTATAAGTACTCCCTTACCCCAAGTGAGTTAACCTAGCCCCTTAATAAGTACACCCTGGCCACAAGTGAGTTACCCTGGTCCCATATAAGTACTCAAAGACACCAAGTGGGTTACCCTAGTCCCAAATAAGTACTCCTTGACCCAAAGTGAGTTACCCTAACCCCTTTATAAGTACTCCCTGACCCCAAGTGAGTTACCATATCACCTTTATAAGTACTCCCTGACCCCAAGTGAGTTATCCTAGCCCCTTTATATGTACTCTCTGACCGCAAGTGAGCTACCGTAGTCCCATTGTAGTACTCCCTGACCCCAAGTGAGTTATCCTAGCCCCTTTATATGTACTCCCTGACCCCAAGTGAGTCACCCTAGTCCCATATAAGTACTGCTTGACCCAAAGTGAGTTACCCTAGCCCCTATATAAGTACTCCCTGACCCCAAGTGAGTTACCCTAGCCCTTTAATAAGTACATCCTGGCCCCAAGTGAGTTATCCTAGCCCCTTTATATGTACTCTCTGACCGCAAGTGAGTTACCCTAGTCCCATAAAAATACACCCTGACCCTATGTGAGTTACCCTAGTCCCATATAACTACTCCCTGACCCCAAGTGAGTTACCATAGCCCCTTTATAAGTACTCCCTGACCCCAAGTGAGATATCCTAGCCTCTTTATATGTACTCTCTAACCACAAGTCAGTTATCCTAACCCCTTTATATGTACTCCCAGACCCCAAGTGAGTTACCCTAGCCCCTTTATAAGTACACCCTGGCCCCATGTGAGTTACCCTGGTCCCATATAAGTACTCCCTGACCCCAAGTGAGTTACCCTAGTCCCACACAAGTACTCCCTGACCCCAAGGGATTTACCATATCACCTTTATAAGTACTCCCTGACCTCAAGTGAGTTACCCTAGTCCCATATAAGTACTCCCAGACCCCATGTGAGTTACCCTAGTTCCATTGAATTACTCCCTGACCCCAAGTGAGTTACCCTAGTTCCATAGAAGTACTCCCTGACCCGAAGTGTCTTACCCTAGTCCCACGTAAGTACTCCCTGACCCCAAATGTGTTGTCCTAACCCCTTTATATGAACTCTCTGACCGCAAGTGTGTTACCATAGTCCCAAATAAGTACTCCCTGACACCAAGTCAGTTACCCTAGCACCTATATAAGTACTCCCTGACCCTCAGTGAGTTACCCTAGTAACATAGAAGTACTCCCTGACCCCAAGTGAGTTATCCTAGCCCCTTTATATGTACTCTCTGACAGCAAGTGAGTTACCATAGTCCCATAGTACTACTCCCTGACCCCAACTGAGTTACCCTAGTCCAATATAAGTACTCCCTGACCCAAAGTGAGTTAACATAGCCCCTTTATAAGTACTCCCTGACACCAAGTGAGTTACCATAGCCCCTTTATAAGTACTCCCTGACCCCAAGTGAGTTACCCTAGCACCTTTATATGCACTCTCTGACCGCAAGTGAGTTATCCTAGCCCCTTCATATGTACTCCCAGACTCCAAGTGAGTTACCCTAGACGCTTTATATGTACTCCCATGCCCCAAGTGTGTTACCCTAGTCCCATAGAAGTACTTCTTGACCCCAAGTGTGTTACCCTAGTATCATATAAGTACTCCCTGACCCAAAGTGAGTTACCATAGCCCCTTTATAAGTACTCCCTGACCCCAAGTGAGTTATCCTAGCCCCATTTTATTTACTCTCTGACAGCAAGTGAGTTACCCTAGCCCCTTTATAAGTACTCCCTGACCCCAAGTGAGTTACCCTAGTCCCATATAAGTACTCCCAGACCCAAAGTGTATTACCCCAGTCCCATAGAAGTATTCCCTGACCCCAAGTGTGTTACCCTATTTCCATAGAAGTACTCCCTGACCCCAAGTGAGTTCCCATAGCACCTTTATAAGTACTTCCTGACCCCAAGTGAGTTATCCTAGTCCCTTTATATGTACTCCCTGACCCCAAGTGAGTTACCCTAGTCCCATAGAAGTACTCCCTGACCCCAAGTGAGTTACCCTAGTCACATAGAAGTACTCCCTGACCCCAAGTGAGTTACCATAGCCCCTATATAAGTACTCCCTGACCCCAAATGAGTTACCCTAGTCCCAAATTAAATACACCCTGACCTTAAATGAGTTACCCTAATCCCATATAAGTACTCCTTGTCCCAAAGTGAGTTACCCTATCCCCTTTATAATTACTCCCTGACCCCAAGTGAGTTACCCTGGTCCCATTTAAGTACTCACAGACACCAAGTGAGTTACCATAGTCCCATATTAGTACTCCCTGACCACAAGTGAGTTACCCTAGTCTCCTAGAAGTACTCCCTGACCACAAGTGTGTTACCCTAGTCACATAGAAGGACTCCCTGACCCAAAGTGAGTTACCCTAGTCACATAGAAGTACACCCTGACCCCAAGTGAGTTATCCTAGCCCCTTTATATGTACTCTCTGACCGCAAGTGAGTTATCCTAGCCCCTGTATATATACTCTCAGACCCCAAGTGAGTTACCCTAGTCCCTTATAACTACTCCTTGACCTCAAGTGAGTTACCCTAGCCCCTTAATAAGTACACCCTGGCCCCACGTGAGTTACCCTGGTCCCTTTATATGTACTCTCTGACCGCAAGTGAGTTACCCTAGTCCCAAATTAAATACACCCTGACCCTAAGTGAGTTACCCTAGTCCCATATAAGTACTCCCTGACCCCAAGCGAGTTACCCTAGTCATATAGAAGTACACCCTGACCCCAAGTGAGTTATCCTAGCCCCTTTATATGTACTCCCAGACCCCAAGTCAGTTACCCTAGTCCATTATAAGTACTACCTTACCCCAAGTGAGTTACCCTAGTCCCATAGAAGTACTCCCCGACCCCAAGTGAGTTACCCTAGTTCCATAGAAGTATTCCCTGACCCCAAGTGTGTTACCCTTGTCCCAAATAAGTACTCCCTGACCCCAAATGTGTTGTCCTAGCCCCTTTATATGAACTCTCTGACCGCAAGTGAGTTACCCTAGTCCCATATACGTACTCCCCGACCCCAAGTGAGTTACCCTAGCCCCTATATAAGTACTCCCTGACCCCAAGTGAGTTACCCTAGTCCCATATAAGTACTCCCAGACCCCAAGTGGGTTACTATAGCCCCATAGAAGTACTCTCGGACCCCAAGTGAGTTACCCTAGTAACATAGAAGTACTCCCTGACCCCAAGTGAGTTACCCTAGCTCCGTAGAAGTACTCCCTGACCCCAAGTGTGTTACCCTAGTCCCAAATAAGTACTCCCTGACCCCAAATGTGTTGTCCTAGCCCCTTTATATGAACTCTCTGACCGCAAGTGAGTTACCCTAGTCCCATATACGTACTCCACGACCCCAAGTGAGTTACCCTAGCCCCTATATAAGTACTCCCTGACCCCAAGTGAGTTACCCTAGCCCCTTTATATGCACTTTCTGACCGCAAGTGAGTTATCCTAGCCCCTTCATATGTACTCCCTGGCTCCAAGTGAGTTACCCTAGTCCCATAGAAGTACTTCCTGACCCCAAGTGAGTTACCGTAGCCCCTTTATAAGTACTCCCTGACCCCAAGTGAGTTATCCTAGCCCCTTTATATATACTCTCTGACCGCAATTGAGTTACCCTAGTCCCGCAGTAGTACTCCCTGACCCAAAGTGAGTTACCATAGCCCCTTTATAAGTACTCCCTGACACCAAGTGAGTTACCATAGCCCATTTATAAGTACTCCCTGACCACAAGTGAGTTACCCTAGTCCCATAGAAGTACTCCCTGACCCCAAGTGAGTTACCCTAGTCACATAGAAGTACTCCCTGACCGCAAGTGAGTTATCGTAGCCCCTTTATATGTACTCCCAAACCCCCAGTGAGTTACCCTAGTCCCTTATAAGTATTCCCTTACCCTAAGTGAGCTATCCTAGCCCCTTAATAAGTAAACCCTGGCCACAAGTGTGTTACCCTAGTCACATAGAAGGACTTCCTGACCCCAAGTGAGTTACCCTAGTCACATAGAAGTACACCCTGACCCCAAGTGAGTTATCCTACCCCCTTTATATGTACTCCCAGACCCCAAGTGAGTTACCCTAGTCCCTTATAAGTACTCCCTTACCCCAAGTGAGTTAACCTAGCCCCTTAATAAGTACACCCTGGCCACAAGTGAGTTACCCTGGTCCCATATAAGTACTCAAAGACACCAAGTGGGTTACCCTAGTCCCAAATAAGTACTCCTTGACCCAAAGTGAGTTACCCTAACCCCTTTATAAGTACTCCCTGACCCCAAGTGAGTTACCATATCACCTTTATAAGTACTCCCTGACCCCAAGTGAATTATCCTAACCCCTTTATATGTACTCTCTGACCGCAAGTGAGCTACCGTAGTCCCATTGTAGTACTCCCTGACCCCAAGTGAGTTATCCTAGCCCCTTTATATGTACTCCCTGACCCCAAGTGAGTTACCCTAGTCCCATATAAGTACTGCTTGACCCAAAGTGAGTTACCCTAGCCCCTATATAAGTACTCCCTGACCCCAAGTGAGTTACCCTAGCCCTTTAATAAGTACACCCTGGCCCCAAGTGAGTTATCCTAGCCCCTTTATATGTACTCTCTGACCGCAAGTGAGTTACCCTAGTCCCATAAAAATACACCCTGACCCTATGTGAGTTACCCTAGTCCCATATAACTACTCCCTGACCCCAAGTGAGTTACCATAGCCCCTTTATAAGTACTCCCTGACCCCAAGTGAGATATCCTAGCCTCTTTATATGTACTCTCTAACCACAAGTCAGTTATCCTAACCCCTTTATATGTACTCCCAGACCCCAAGTGAGTTACCCTAGTCCCTAATAACTACTCGCTGACCCCAAGTGAGTTACCCTAGCCCCTTTATAAGTACACCCTGTCCCCAAGTGAGTTACCCTGGTCCCATATAAGTACTCAAAGACACCAAGTGAGTTACCCTAGTCCCATATAAGTACTCCTTGACTCAAAGTGCGTTACCCTAGCCCCTTTATAAGTACTCCCAGACCCCAAGTGATTTACCCTAGTCCCTTATAACTACTCCCTGACCCCAAGTGAGTTACCCTAGCCTCTTTATAAGTACACCCTGGCCCCATGTGAGTTACCCTGGTCCCATATAAGTACTCCCTGACCCCAAGTGAGTTACCCTAGTCCCATAGTAGAACTCCCTGACCCCAAGTGAGTTACCATAGCCCCTTTATAAGTACTCCCATACCCCAAGTGAGTTACCCTAGTCCCATAGAAGTACTTCCTGACCCCAAGTGAGTTACCGTAGCCCCTTTATAAGTACTCCCTGACCCCAAGTGAGTTATCCTAGCCTCTTTATATATACTCTCTGACCGCAATTGAGTTATTCTAACCCCTTTATAAGTACTCCCTGACCCCAAGTGTGTTACCCTAGTCTCATATAAGTACTCCCTGACACCAAGTGAGTTAGCATAGCCCCTTTATAAGTACTCCCTAACCCCAAGTGAGTTACCCTAGTCCCATAGAAGTACTCCCTGACCCCAAGTGAGTTACCCTAGTCACTTAGAAGTACTCCCTGACCGCAAGTGAGTTATCGTAGCCCCTTTATATGTACTCCCAAACCCCCTGTGAGTTACCCTAGTCCCTTATAAGTATTCCCTTACCCCAAGTGAGCTATCCTAGCCCCTTAATAAGTACACCCTGGCCACAAGTGAGTTACCCTGGTCCCATATAAGTACACAAAGACACCAAGTGAGTTACCCTAGCCCC
Source organism: Prorops nasuta (assembly GCF_024137725.1). NCBI lineage: Eukaryota > Metazoa > Arthropoda > Insecta > Hymenoptera > Bethylidae > Prorops > Prorops nasuta. The sequence continues at coordinate 1,422 of NW_027116994.1, read as the reverse complement.
TTTATATGCACTCTCTGACCGCAAGTGAGTTATCCTAGCCACGTCATATGTACTCCCAGACTCCAAGTGAATTAACCTAGCGGCTTTATATGTACTCCCATGCCCCAAATGAGTTACCCTAGTCCTATAATAGTACTTCCTGACCCCAAGTGTGTTACCCTAGTCTCATATAAGTACTCCCTGACCCCAAGTGAGTTATCCTAGCCCCTTTATATGTAATCTCTGACTGCAAGTGAGTTACCCTAGTCCCATAGTAGTACTCCCTGACCCCAAGTGAGTTATCCTAGCCCCTTTATATGAACTCTCTGACCGCAAGTGAGTTATCCTAGCCCCTTTACATGTACTCCCAGACCCCCAGTGAGTTACCCTAGTCCCATAGTACTACTCCCTGACCCCAACTGAGTTACCCTAGTCCCATATAAGTACTGCTTGACCCAAAGTGAGTTACCATATCCCCTTTATAAGTACTCCCTGACCCCAAGTGAGTTATCCTAGCCCCTATATATGTACTCTCTGACAGCAAGTGAGTTACCCTAGTCCCATAGTACTACTCCCTGACCCCAACTGAGTTACCCTAGTTCCATATAAGTACTGCTTGACCCAAAGTGAGTTACCCTAGCCCCTATATAAGTACTCCCTGACCCCAAGTGAGTTACCCTAGTCCCTTAGAAGTACTCCCTGACCCTCAGTAAGTTACCCTACTCACATAGAAGTACTCCCTGACCCCAAGTGAGTTATCCTAGCCCCTTTATATGTACTCTCTGACAGCAAGTGAGTTACCCTAGTCCCATAGTACTACTCCCTGACCCCAACTGAGTTACCCTAGTCCAATATAAGTACTCCCTGACCCAAAGTGAGTTAACATAGCCCCTTTATAAGTACTCCCTGACACCAAGTGAGTTACCATAGCCCCTTTATAAGTACTCCCTGACCCCAAGTGAGTTACCCTAGCACCTTTATATGCACTCTCTGACCGCAAGTGAGTTATCCTAGCCCCTTCATATGTACACCCAGACTCCAAGTGAGTTACTCTAGACGCTTTATATGTACTCCCATGCCCCAAGTGAGTTACCCTAGTCCCATAGAAGTACTTCTTGACCCCAAGTGTGTTACCTTAGTCTCATATAAGTACACCCTGACCCAAAGTGAGTTATCCTAGCCCCATTTTATTTACTCTCTGACTGCAAGTGAGTTACCCTAGCCCCTTTATAAGTACTCCCTGACCCCAAGTGAGTTACCCTAGTCCCATATAAGTACTCCCAGACCCCAAGTGTATTACCCCAGTCCCATAGAAGTATTCCCTGACCCCAAGTGTGTTACCCTATTTCCATAGAAGTATTCCCTGACCCCAATTGAGTTCCCATAGCACCTTTATAAGTACTTCCTGACCCCAAGTGAGTTATCCTAGTCCCCTTATATGTA
>NW_027116993.1:0-62693 GCF_024137725.1 Prorops nasuta | reverse complement strand
AGCGGCTAGGGTAACTCACTTGGAGTCTGGGAGTACATATAAAGGGGCTAGGATAACTCACTTGGGGTCAGGGAGTACTTACAAAGGGGCTATGCTAACTCACTTGGGTCAGGGAGTACTTATAAAGGGGTTAGAATAACTCACTTGCGGTCAGAGAGTACATATAAAGGGGCTAGGATAACTCACTTTGAGTCAAGGAGTACTTATATGGTTCTATGGTATCTCACTAGGTGTCTGTGAGTACTTATATGAGACTAGGGTAACTCTCTTGCGTTCAGAGAGTACATATAAAGGGGATAGGATAACTCACTTGCGGTAAGAGAGTACATATAAAGGGGCTATGATAACTCACTTGGGGTCAGGGAGTACTTATAGAGGGTCTATGTTAACTCACTTGGGGTCAGGGAGTACTTATATGGGACTAGGGTAACTCACTTGCCGCCAGAGAGTACATATAAAGGGGCTAGGGTAACTCACTTGGGGTCAGGGAATACTTATAATGGGGCTATGGTAACTCACTTGGGGTCAGGGAGTACTACTATGGGACTAGGGCAACTCACTTGCGGTCAGAGAGTACATATAAGGAGCTAGGATAACACACATGGGGTCAGGGTGTACTTATAAAGGGGCTAGGGTAACTCACTTGGTGTCAGGGAGTACTTATATGGGACTAGGGTAACTCACTTGCGTTCAGAGAGTACATATAAAGGGGATAGCATAACTCACTTGCGGTAAGAGAGTACATATAAAGGGGCTAGGATAACTCACTTGGGGGAAGGGAGTACTTATAAAAGGTCTATGGTAACTCACTTGGGGTCAGGGAGTACTTATAAAGGTGATATGGTAACTCACTTGGGGTCAGGGAGTACTTATAAAGGGGCTAGTTTAACTCACTTTGGTTCAAGGAGTACTTATATGGGACTAGGGTAACTCACTGCGGTCAGAGAGTATTTATAAAGGGGCTAGGATAACTCACTTGGGGTCAGTGAGTACTTATAAGGGACTAAGGTAACTCACTTGGTGTCTGGGATTACTTATAAAGGGGCTAGGATAACTCACTTGGGGTCAGGGAGTACTTATATGGTTCTATGTTATCTCACTAGGTGTCTGTGAGTACTTATATGATACTAGGGTAACTTACTTGCGGTAAGAGAGTACATATAAAGGGGCTAGGATAACTCACTTGGGGTCAGGGAGTACTTATAAAGGGGCTATGGTAACTCACTTGGGGTCAGGGAATACCACTATGGGACTAGGGTAACTCACTTGCGTTCAGAGAGTATATATAAAGAGGCTAGGATAACTCACTTGGGGTCAGGGAGTACTTATAAAGGTGATATGGTAACTCACTTGGGGTCAGGGAGTACTTATAAAGGGGCTATGGTAACTCACTTGGGGTCAGGGAATACTACTATGGGACTAGGGTAACTCACTTGCGTTCAGAGAGTATATATAAAGAGGCTAGGATAACTCACTTGGGGTCAGGAAGTACTTATAAAGGTGATATGGTAACTCACTTGGGGTCAGAGAGTACTTATAAAGGGACTAGGGTAACTCACTTGGGGTCTGTGAGTACTTATATGGGACCAAGGTAACTCACTTGGGGCCAGGGTGTACTTATTAAGAGTAAGGTCTATACCGACATTACAGAGCGGTTCCACCTCAAATCTTAGTTTTCAAACTACAGCGTTATTTATGGACCGATTTTCAAATTTGCGATTGTTTTGGAATCGGCAGAATAGCAGCTTTCGGATAAAACAAAGAAATATTGTAAAATTGCAAAAAAAAAATATGTGAAAATTAATTAATAAATATTAAAAATTAATTAATAAATATTAAAAATTAATTAAACAAAAATTTAAAAATTCCGCTATTTTATCCGAAAGACGTTACTTTGCTGATTCCACAATGCCCGCAAAATCGAAAATCGGTTCACAAATAACGCTGTAGTTTGAAAACTAGTAATTTTGATGAAATTTGCTTCAAAGAGACGTAATGTCGGTAAAACAGACACTTTTTCTAATACCATCTTTACACAAAAGAGGGCACTGTAAATACACAATTTTGTAAATAAAAGCATCTAAAACAAAATACGGTTTCCCAGAATTATTATTACATACACTATTTGAGAATACTGAAACTAATGCTGCAAGGAGAGCGATGTCTCGTTCATTACACGTTTAGCTAAAACAACAACAAAGAGCTCGGACTAAAAGTTTAGATGCAAAAAATGTATGAATCTAACAGAGCGACGTTTGAAAAAGGATAAACGTACTGATTTCTGTTTCCTACTCTTTCTAGCAACAAATCTCAAATATATGAAATTAAATCAAAATGATACTATAATAATAATCAAGGTAGATGCTGTAATATAGATTTTACCTTATAAGAATATGATTTATTCTGTTTTAAATGCTCAGTTAATGCTAGACCGAGAGAGAGAGAGAGGGAGAGCGAGAGAGCGAGAGAGAGACAGAGAGAGAGAGAGAGAGAGAGGACGCATGCCGCAGTACCTCTTTCCTCTTCCAACCAATAATCGGTAATATTAAAATAATTTTTGCAGCCAAACTACCAGGCTGATCAATTTCGTTGTTGTTTTAGCTGCTATGGTCGCCAATGAGGAGCTCTCTATAATATTTCCAGATTTTTACCATCAATAATAAGCGTGTATGACCGAAATTAGTACAACGCTGTTTTTGCCGCCCCTCTTCCCCACCACTCCCCCCAACAAAGCATTTTCACCAGCGTGAAACCGAGCATATAGGCAGTTACGCGGTAGAGGTAAGGGGAGTGCTCCACTCGCTAGCGGGCGAGACGGAGGGAGACGCGAGGGGAAGGCAATTTATAGATTAAAACAATTTTTCCTGCCAAACCATTGGTCCGATCTAGAATATCTTTGTTTTAGACGATAGTGTGTCCAAAGAGGAATGTGCCTTATTTTTTTCAGATTTTTCCGACAACAAATAAGCCCGTAGTATGAAAATTCGTCTCACGAAATTTGCAGTCCCCTCGCGTCTCCTTCCGTCTCGCCTGCTAGCGAGCGGAGCACTCCCCTTACCTCTACCGCGTAACTGCCTAGATGCTCAGTTTCTCGCGAACATTTCTCGCTTGTTGGAGGGGAAGGAGGAGAGACAAAAGCAGCGTTGTACTAATTTCGATACTACACGCTTATTTGTAATGACAAAAATCTAGAAAAAATATGACAGATTCTCCAATAACCATACTTGCAGCTAAAACAACGATTATCTTGATCGGATATATGGTTTGTCTGCCAAAAATATTTTAATATTACAGAGCTTTGAATGTGAAAGGCGAAGAGTACCGAAACATACTTTGCTTTCTTCCCTGTACAAGGTCCTATAAATATCAATGAAAGCAGTAAATTATATTATGAAAAATGACAAAAGATAATACTTTATTACCGTTTAGTTATCAAATAATCATTTCGTTAAGTTTCAATCATCAGCTGATGACGGAAAGAGAGCGAAGCGTGCCGTAGTACGTCTGTCCTTCTTCAATCAACGCTCTGTAAGGTTTATACAATTTTTACAGCCAAACTACTAATCCGAACGATTTTATGCTAATTTTACCTGAAAGATTGTTAAATGAGGAACATGAAACAATTTTTTCAGATTTTTCCAATCAAAAATGAGCCTGTACGAGTCAAAATCATAAAACGCTATTCTTTACTCTCTCCTTTCAACTCCCAGGCGAGTCAAGATCTTAGTTTCACGTTTACCATGCTTCGCATGCCTGGAGGGCAAAGAGGCAAGAGACAAAAGCAGCATTTTTTGATTATTGTTCGTAAAAATTCATTTTTGATGGGAAAAATCTGAAAAAATTGTTGCATGTTCCTTATTTAACAATCTTACAGCTAAAATGACAATAAAACCGCTGCGACTAGTAATTTGGCTGTAAAAATTGTTTAAATCTGACAGAGCGTTGATTGAAAAAGGACAGACGTACTACGGCACGCGTCACTCTCTTTCCATCATCAGCTGATGATTGAAACTTAACGAAATGATTATTTGATAACTAAACGGTAATAAAGTATTATCTTTTGTCATTTTTTGTAATATAATTTATTGGTTTCATTGATATTTATAGGACCTTGTACAGGGAAGAAGCAAAGAATGTTTCAGTACTCTTAGCCTTTCACATACAACGCTCTGTAATATTAAAATATTTTTGACAGGCAAACCATATATCCGATCAAGATAATCGTTGTTTTAGCTGAAAGTATGGTTATTGGAGAATCTGTCATATTTTTTCTAGATTTTTGCCATTACAAATAAGCGTGTAGTATCGAAATTAGTACAACGCTGCTTTTGTCTCTCCTCCTTCCCCTCCAACAAGCGAGAAATGTTCGCGAGAAACTGAGCATCTAGGCAGTTACGCGGTAGAGGTAAGGGGAGTGCTCCGCTCGCTAACGGGCGAGACGGAGGGAGACGCGAGGGGAACGCAATTTATAGATTAAAACTTTTTTTCCTGCCAAACCATTGGTCCGATCTGGAATATCTTTGTTTTAGACGATAGTCTGTCTAAAGATGAATATGCCTTATTTTTTTCAGATTTTTCCACCTACAAGTAAGCCCGTAGTATGAAAATTCCTCTCGCGAGACTTGCAGTCCCCTCGCGACTCCTTCCGTCTCGCCAGCTAGCGAGCGGAGCATACCCCTTACCTCATACCGCGCAATAATCTTGAAACTCCGTTTCACGCTGGCGTAATAGCTTTGTGGAGTGGAAAGAGGGGCGTCAAATGCAGCGTTGTACTAATTTCGGTCGTATACACTTATTATTGATGAGAAAAATCTGCAAATAACATAGCGTGTTCTTCATTAACCATATTTTCGACTAAAACAAGAAAGAAGTCGCTGGGATTAATAGTTTAGCTGTAAAAAATGTTTGAATGTTACTCAGCGTTGGTTGAAGAAAGATAAACAAACTATTTGATGCCTTGCTGTGTTTCCTGGTAAAAATCGAAGAAATGTTCAAGAAAATAAGCATTTGGTTTAAAGTAAATGTTATTTTTTACATCTACCATCCCAAAATCATTTATTCATCAATTTTCAGAGCTCAGCTGATAATGGAAAGAGAGTAACGCGTGCCGTAGTACGTCTGTCCTTGTTCATTCGATGCTATGTAACATTCAAACATTTTTCACAGCCAAACTATTAATCCGAGCGACTTTTTTCTTATTTTAGTCGAAAATATAGTAAATGAAGAACACGCTACATTAGTTTCAGATTTTTCCCATCAAAAATGAGCCTGTACGAGACGAAAACATAAAACACTGCTTTTGTCTCTTCTCTCTTTCCCTCCCAGGCAGGCGACGCACGGTGAACGTGAATCTGCTACTCGACTGGCTAGCGACGGGGAAAGAAGGAAGAGGCAAAAGCAATATTTATGATTTCGACTCGTACAGACACATTTTTCATGAGAAAAATCTGAAATTAATATAACGTGTTCTTCATTAACCATATTTTCGTCTAAAACAAGAAAGAAGTCGCTGGGATTAAGAGTTTAGCTGTAAAAAATGTTTGAATGTTACTCAGCGTTGGTAGAAGAAAGATAAACGAACTATATGATGCCTTGCTGTGTTTCCTGGTAAAAATCGAAGAAATGTTCAAGAAAATAAGCATTTGGTTTAAAGTAAATGTTATTTTTTACATCTACCATCCCAAAATCATTTATTCATCAATTTTCAGAGCTCAGCTGATGATGGAAAGAAAGTAACGCGTGCCGTAGTACGTCTGTCCTTGTTCATTCGATGCTATGTAACATTCAAACATTTTTCACAGCCAAACTATTAATCCGAGCGACTTTTTTCTTGTTTTAGTCGAAAATATGGTAAATGAAGAACACGCTACATTAGTTTCAGATTTTTCCATCAAAAATGAGCCTGTACGAGACGAAAACATTAAACACTGCTTTTGTCTCTTCTCTCTTTCCCCCCAGGCAGGCGACGCACGGTGAAGGTGAATCTGCTACTCGACTGGCTAGCGACGGGGAAAGAAGGAAGAGGCAAAAGCAATATTTATGATTTCGACTCGTACAGACACATTTTTCATGAGAAAAATCTGAAATTAATATAGCGTGTTCTTCATTAACCATATTTTTGTCTAAAACAAGAAAGAAGTCGCTGGGATTAATAGTTTAGCTGTAAAAAATGTTTGAATGTTACTCAGCGTTGGTAGAAGAAAGATAAACGAACTATATGATGCCTTGCTGTGTTTCCTGGTAAAAATCGAAGAAATGTTCAAGAAAATAAGCATTTGGTTTAAAGTAAATGTTATTTTTTACATCTACCATCCCAAAATCATTTATTCATCAATTTTCAGAGCTCAGCTTATGATGGAAAGAAAGTAACGCGTGCCGTAGTACGTCTGTCCTTGTTCATTCGATGCTATGTAACATTCAAACATTTTTCGCAGCCAAACTATTAATCCGAGCGACTTTTTTCTTGTTTTAGTCGAAAATATGGTAAATGAAGAACACGCTACATTAGTTTCAGATTTTTCCATCAAAAATGAGCCTGTACGAGACGAAAACATTAAACACTGCTTTTGTCTCTTCTCTCTTTCCCCCCAGGCAGGCGACGCACGGTGAAGGTGAATCTGCTACTCGACTGGCTAGCGACGGGGAAAGAAGGAAGAGGCAAAAGCAATATTTATGATTTCGACTCGTACAGACACATTTTTCATGAGAAAAATCTGAAATTAATATAGCGTGTTCTTCATTAACCATATTTTTGTCTAAAACAAGAAAGAAGTCGCTGGGATTAATAGTTTAGCTGTAAAAAATGTTTGAATGTTACTCAGCGTTGGTAGAAGAAAGATAAACGAACTATATGATGCCTTGCTGTGTTTCCTGGTAAAAATCGAAGAAATGTTCAAGAAAATAAGCATTTGGTTTAAAGTAAATGTTATTTTTTACATCTACCATCCCAAAATCATTTATTCATCAATTTTCAGAGCTCAGCTTATGATGGAAAGAAAGTAACGCGTGCCGTAGTACGTCTGTCCTTGTTCATTCGATGCTATGTAACATTCAAACATTTTTCGCAGCCAAACTATTAATCCGAGCGACTTTTTTCTTGTTTTAGTCGAAAATATGGTAAATGAAGAACACGCTACATTAGTTTCAGATTTTTCCATCAAAAATGAGCCTGTACGAGACGAAAACATTAAACACTGCTTTTGTCTCTTCTCTCTTTCCCCCCAGGCAGGCGACGCACGGTGAAGGTGAATCTGCTACTCGACTGGCTAGCGACGGGGAAAGAAGGAAGAGGCAAAAGCAATATTTATGATTTCGACTCGTACAGACACATTTTTCATGAGAAAAATCTGAAATTAATATAGCGTGTTCTTCATTAACCATATTTTTGTCTAAAACAAGAAAGAAGTCGCTGGGATTAATAGTTTAGCTGTAAAAAATGTTTGAATGTTACTCAGCGTTGGTAGAAGAAAGATAAACGAACTATATGATGCCTTGCTGTGTTTCCTGGTAAAAATCGAAGAAATGTTCAAGAAAATAAGCATTTGGTTTAAAGTAAATGTTATTTTTTACATCTACCATCCCAAAATCATTTATTCATCAATTTTCAGAGCTCAGCTTATGATGGAAAGAAAGTAACGCGTGCCGTAGTACGTCTGTCCTTGTTCATTCGATGCTATGTAACATTCAAACATTTTTCGCAGCCAAACTATTAATCCGAGCGACTTTTTTCTTGTTTTAGTCGAAAATATAGTAAATGAAGAACACGCTACATTAGTTTCAGATTTTTCCCATCAAAAATGAGCCTGTACGAGACGAAAACATAAAATACTGCTTTTGTCTCTTCTCTCTTTCCCTCCCAGGCAGGCGACGCACGGTGAACGTGGAACTCTGATCTCGACTCGTTAGGAAGGGGTAAGGGGGAGTGCACAGCAACGTATTTTGATTCTGACCTGTACAGGCACATTTTTGATTGTGAATATCTGAAAATTATTTAACATGTTTCTTTTTTACCATTCTTTTAGCTTTTTCATAATTATCTCCTTCGGATCCATGGTTTGGCGGCAAAAAACGTTTTTGTGCTAGAAAACGTATATAATACTCTGAAAAAAAGTAGGCAAGGATTTTCAAATTTTTGACACATTGGATTATGTTAATAAATGTTTATTTTATGTACAGTCTTTATCGGTAGAATGGATAATATCCTGGGCCTGGTGGGTAGTATTGAGGGTACCCAGGCATTTGGGGATATGGAATAGAAGGGGGTGGCATATACCCGGCTGCGGTTGCAGGCATAGCGTAGGCGGAGGGGCAGAAGAATCCGGGGGTGGGCTGCTGCTGCTGGTAGTGGTGGTGATGGACGGTTGTGTTTGGTGTTGGAGGAGGAGCGGGTTGGACCTCCACTGCTTCCATTGAGTAGCTTCTAATCTGAAAAAATTAAATTATTGTTCAAAATAGTACGCGTATAACGAGGAATGGTTTTTGTTACTTACAGCTACATTTTGGCGGTTTGATGATCGTCGTGATCGTCGTGTTTGCTGCTGCTGCTTGACTGCAGCCAATTTGGCAGACCGCCGTCGGCGGTAGTTCCTCCGCCGGTCTCTTGCTTTTTCTGCTTTCTTCTGAAAATTTTAATTATATAAGTGATGCTAGTTAATTCAATATATTAGAAAAAATTATTAAATATGTACTCACCGAAGCTTCTTCATCTACCGCCGACGGCGGTTGCGGAAGCGGCGGCTGCGGCTGCGGAATCGGCTGCGGAATCGGCGGCTGCGGAATCGGCAGTTGCGGCTGTGGAAGCGGAGGCTGCGGAGTTGGCAGTTGCGGCTGCGGAAGCGGAGGCTCCGGAATCGCCGGTTGCGGTGGTGACGGCGGGGGTGGCACCCACATTACCCACCTAGATGATGGGAGCGGCGGTGATGCGGCTTCTGCCGCTTTTGTACCCTTTCCCGGCTTAGTGATGCTGGCCGATGGGGCTGTTGTGTCCCTGGGACGTGGAAGGGCCGGGAACTCCTCTTTTTGGCGAGTTCCCGATCTGGAGCTTCTCGTATTCTGGAAAGAAAAAATTACATTATCAAATATAATTATTGTTAGCAGTACTGTATACAATTTTCAAAGAGTCGCAAGCGTGCTCTCAGTAACGCTGTGAATGTAAACAATATCTAACATAATGTTTACATTCACAGCGTAACTGAAACCACACTTGCGACTCTTTGAAGGTTGTATACAGCCATTATATGTATATACGTTTATCTAATTTTATTCATTTTTGTAAAATATGTTCACTGTTTCATTTTGTCTTTTGTACAGCTTCTTGTATCTATTCTTTGTATACTTCTTACAAGTCTACAAGGAAAAGACATAAGCAGTTGCACAAACGACGAAAGGAAACACTGAACATATTTTACAGCACTTTTATTTTTATTTTCAGGTTTTATTGTCAGGTTTTATTTTAAGGTATTCTACGTGTACGCGCACTTATAATTTGATAATTATAAATTAGACTCACCATTTTTCTGCCAGGATCCTGCGACATGTTGATTTGTAGCACTAATATCACTCAACTAGTATTCACTCTCCTGCGATGCAAATGGCACTAAGCAACAGTGATATGAACTTGTGGGAATTTGGTACCCCCACCACGTCCCCGCACAGCTACCTCTTGCGTGCTGCGTGCTAGCTAGCGGTGACGTGGTGGGAGTACCAAATTTCCACAAGTTGGCATCACTGCTAAACAATAAATATGTTAGTAAATCTTCACGTCACCTTTGGGGGGAGGGGTGTTCTTCTTCTAACCATAATTCGCGATTCCCCTATAAATGATTTCCTTGGTGACAACTGTGGTAGACGTGCGTAACGCAGACGCGATTTACAAGTCTTCGAGTGCGGTGCGGAGTATTTTTTAATAAGTGATTTTGTGAGTGGAGTGCCATAATTAGGAGGTCCGGGTCAGTTTGGCGAAATCGGTAAGTGAATAATTCAATTTCTTTGTTATTTTTTTATGTATCACTCAAATTTTCTCTCCCTTCATATGTCTTAGTCGGTTTTCCAGTTTTCCTTGTCCTGCTATTTCTTTCTCTATCCTGCGTGACCAACATTTCTCTATAATCCCTTGCCTTTTTCTTTTTATTCTTTTCTTTCTTTCATTCCTACACTCTGCTGTGTTAGTTGCGTCACCCCCCCCCCCCTATACCTTCTTATTACATGTTTATAATGTTTCATTCATTTCAGAGCCCTCTTATTCATTTTCTCCCTGTAGTATTGTCTCCCTCTTTTTCATTCACCTTCCACCTGTCAAAAAGACTTTGCAACTATTATTGTTTCCCTATACCCTTACTACGCAGCCAGGCTTCTGTCAAAATCCACCTGTCTCAATCATTCTCTCAATCTCTCTTTTCCTCTCTTTTCTATATCTTCCCCTCTATTATCCATGTTCTTCTATTACTACCATACTTGGACAGACATCAGGTAAAATTTCTATGTCACATAGATATTCTTTTTTTTCCATGTTACTCTCTTTTTGTCTTTATCTGCAATAGAAACCTTGTGTCAGATGTCGGTCCATTTCCATTAGCAATAGGGGAACATTGATTATAGAAGGGAAGTTATAGAAAAGAGGGAGAAAGAGATAGAGAGAAAGGAGACAGGTGGATTTTGACAGAAGCCTGGCTGCGTATAGTAAAGGTATAGGGATCACAGATACAGATGCAAGACTTTTTTGACAGGTGGATGGTGACAGAGAAAGAGAGAGATTCAAGGGGAAAAATGAATGAGTAGTCTCACTGAAATGAACTAATCATTACATTTATGAAATGAGCAGAGGGTATTGGTGGTGGCGCAGAAAGGTTTTCTTCTCTTTTCCTCTCTTTCCTCTTTTCATACAAAACCTATACCTTCTGCCCATTTTATACATGCAATGATTAGTTCATTTCAGGGACTACTCATTCATTTTTCCCTTGAATCCCTCTCTTTCTCCCACACCATCCACCTGTCAAAACTGCATTACAACTGTATTTCTAACCCTATACCTTTATTACGCAGTCAGGCTTATTTCAAAATCTACCTTGCTCAATCTTCCTTTGAATCTATTTCTCTCTCTCCCTCTTTTCTATAACTTCTCTTCTATCATCCATGTAACCCTATTGCTAATGTACATGGACAGACATCTCGCACAAGGTTTCTATTGCACATAAAGTCAAAAAGAGAATAACATGGAAAAAAAGATCTTTATGTGCCATAGAAATTTTACCTGATGTCTGTCCCAGTATGGTAGTAATAGGAGAACATGGATAATAGAGGGGAAGGTATAGAAAACAGAGAGAGAGAGAGAGATTCAATGAATGTGTGAGCGAGGTAGATTTAAATGTAAGCCTGACTGCGTAGTAAAGGTTGCTACACTACAAAAATTTTGGCATACCCTAAGATATTCGTAAGCTGTAACTAAATCCAAATCTGTAACGTAAGTTGGGCGCCAGGTTCCCGAAAGAACCACTGTACTGTAGTGACTGCAAAATACTGTATTCGTCAAACTAAAATGCCAACTAGCTCAGTGAATATAAGAGTAGGATTGCGGAAGCGGAGAGTGGGTGAGTTCCTGAAACGTAAAATGCAAAAGGATTTGGCAGTTCGGGTCAAATCACTACATACTATATTCGATAATAAAGTGTCTATATTTCCAAAAAGACATTGCTGTATTTGTCAGACTTCATAGCGCATAGATCGTTATTCGTATTCTACAAAACTATCACTCGAAATGGCGTAGAAAACGGTTTTCCGGAGTGCCCGGGATCAATCCAACGAATTTCTTCACTAAACAACTAACTAATCAAATAAAGGCCTACCCAAGGCATGTGTTTCTCCTGCGACCTTTTAACTAAACGAAACTATACTCTCGCGAAGAGAACCGAACGGAGTAGCTCTTTCTGGGAGAATTCACCTCCGGGGTTCCTTCTGACGAGAAAACGAACTGTATGACCACGAGGTGATCGAACGAGGTAGCTCCTTTCGGGGAGAATTCGACCTCGGGATGCACCCCTGGTTACACGCGACGAACTGTACGAAACGTAACTGAAATTCGAAACTGAACGAATATCCCGATCACTCTTTATACCCGAATTCGACCCATCAACTATACTGTAAGCGCATAACCAATTTCTCGGAAAATACAATACTTTAATACGACATTATATACACGGTAATCGATAAAAGGACTTAACGTAAGTTATAGATAAAAACTATGTACATTTCATATCCGAAAACCCCAAAGACGACGGTATCCTTGAATTACTAGCGAATCTCAAAGTTTCTCGATATTAGACCATTGTTCCAATTTCTCATTTGTGTCCCTAATTCCCAATCCACGCACTTTGGGAGTATGTTTAACTCGTAATTCGTGGTTTTTGACGATTTCACGGCTATTAAGCGCGTTTTCCGAAGTTTACTCGTGATATAAGGATTTCTAGGAGCTGGGACTCCCGCTAACCTTTTCCGTTGGAGCTGGAGAACGACGGCTGAGCAGGATAAAGCAGAGCAGAGCAGAGCGGAGCGGCGTCGAGCAGATCGGAGCAGAGCAGAGCAGATCGGAGCAGAGCAGATCGGAGCAGAGCAGAGCAGAGCAGGGCAGAGCAGAGCAGGACAGCGTAGAGCAGCGTCGAGCAGAGCAGAGCAGGGCAGAGCAGGTCGGAGCAGAGCAGATCGGAGCAGAGCAGAGCAGAGCAGGGCAGAGCAGATCGGAGCAGAGCAGAGCAGAGCAGGACAGAGCAGCGTCGAGCAGCGTAGAGCCGAGATGAGCAGAGCAGGTCGAAGCAGAGCAGAGCAGAGCAGCGAGGAGCAGAGCAGAGCAGCTTCCACAGTTATTCACTACGTCTTTTCCGGAATACGAGTTGCCGAAAATCACGTCCGATCTTCTTCAGGACTAAATAACGAGTGTCGCAAAAATCGGGAGACACCAGCAACGAGCTGTTGGTCCCTTATCCCCAACTCTTCGTAACTCTAAATCTAATTGGCGGAGCCGATTAAGCTATTGGTACCACCAATCAGATCCAAGGTCCGACTTCTTCCGAAAGTTCAAATTGAATATTCGGGAGCCGCGGAAGGCCGTAGTTCGTTAGACCCATTTAACATACGACTTATGGGCCACGATCGTTACTTTACTTTATGACCTATCAATCACCGAACGTTATACGGTATTTCCGATGATAGGTAGGCCAAGCGTATAGGACATGATATTATGGCCTTGATAATATGACCATAATATGTCTCAATGTTCTATAGATAGATATATATATATATCTTTTTAGTGAACATGTACTATCTTAAAATAGTACATGGTCACAAGGTATACAGATTACAAATACAGTTGTACTGTAGTTTTGACAGGTGGATGGTGACAGACATACAGAGAGATTCAAGGGAATAAATGAATGAGTAGTCACTGAAATGGACTAATCATTACATTTATGAAATGAGCAGACGGTATTGGTGGTGGCGCAGAAAGGTTTTCTTCTCTTTTCCTCTCTTTCCTCTTTTCATACAACACCTATACCTTCTGCCCATTTTATACATGCAATGATTAGTTCATTTCAGGGACTACCCAGTGAGAAATATGGTTTCAATTTAACATTGATTTGATGTATGACTTATCTTATCAAAATAGTATCAATTTGAGGATCGATGTTGATTCAATTGTGTCCAGAATTTTGAACTATCAGCTTTTCGAATTACCATCGATTTTATATCGAATGTATTTCAATTTATGGTTAGCCGCAATGAATGGATATTTTATACTACACAGCAGGAAATTAATTCGTGTGTGGTTCAGATATAATGTATTATATCAATTTTCGTGTAAAAGTACAGAGTGAAGCTTGCAGAATCACACACAAAACAATTTCCCTCTGTATACGAAGTGCTATATAAGAGCCACAATTTCTAATGAGCACTATATATGGGAGACAACAGCTATATACAAGGAATGTAGGTCATCTGAAATTAGATAATTTAGTATACCATTGATTTGATCCTATAAAAAAATTGGGCGCGTAAATAATTGGTATGAGGTAGTAAGCATGATGAATTTACCGGTCTTATATGCATTTAAGCTGAAGCTAAGCTTATGCATCCCGGCTATAATGTATGTATATATATATTTTCAGGTTTTAATTATAAACAATATATTGCAGGATGTGTTATTAAATTAATTTTTAAGTTCGAATTGTATTGAGTAATACATATATTAATAAACTATACATATTTCTTTCAGAAATTAAAGCAACGATTAATTATATTAATTAATATTTTTAAATAACCTCTTTCTTACGTTTGTTTTAACATTTTATAAACGCTTATAAATTTGAGAAAATGATGAAATATATAAATTAAATTTTGTAATCAGGAAATTATTATTTTTTATATGAAGTAATGATTTGAAGTTTTAAATTTTTTTACGTAGCGTTGTACCATCACTTTGCTGTCTTCATTTTGCATTTGCTAGCCATGAGCCAGCTACTTTTTCCGCATTTGTTAACATCTCTTTTCCAAAACACTGCAATAATGAACCTGCAATTATGATATATTAATTAATAGTATACCATATTAATAATTAAAAAAAAAGATTTGAAATTAATACAGGATATCTCAGAAGTTGTGGTGAAGCTACAGGAACCCTCGATAGAAATATCATTAATTGAATAGACAACACGATTATATAATCTTTGTCTAAACCCCTTATTTAAAAAATCATTATTTATAAAGAAAATCTTAGGAAAATATTTGTAATGGTTTCCTGTTCATGATCGGCTTTTTCGTCGATGTTTGCCGACTTGACTTCATCATTTAAAATATCTGATTGAACAAGTACTATTACAAGTTATAAGATTAAAAACGATAAATTATAATTAGAAAAAAACACCAACCCTGTACAAGATTCCAAAGTTTTAATGATTCAAATTTCTTCTTCTCTGCTCGTCCTTGAAAACTAAATTTTTGCGCTAAAGTGTTGGTTATAACTTTAGATAAAAGCTTCCTTACTGAGTTTTCCAGACTAGAAGGATCAACGTATTTTGATAGATACAGAGCCTGTAAAAAATAATTTAAACACGATTTTAATAAATTAAAAAGTAAACATTATATATGTAGACTATATATAGTACACTTACTGCTGCAGACATATTTCCGTCATCCCTTAAGAAACTTTCTAGGCAATTTAGCTGATTTTCAGAATCTACTGGTAATGAAGGAAAATTTACTGGCTTTTTAATTATCTTTTCACCTGGTAACATAAAATGATTAATTTTTTCTTGGTTCATTAAACATATATCCATTTTACAATTTATCTGATTTATTTCTTTTCTCATTTCTTTAATTTCCTTGAAAAGCAAGCTTTCCCATTTTGGTATATCTGAAAATATTTGTTATATTAATATAGCTTTCTAACAAATGAAAACAAGAATAAACCAAAGTAAGCTTGAAACTTACTTTCTACATCAAGAATCACACTTTCATTATTTTCGGTGAATTCATGAAATTCGCGCTGAAAGCTGAATCATTTCTATTGAATCGCGGAATCGAAAACATTTTGTTTTTTGGTATTTTAATTGACTGAGTGTTAGACTGACTACTAGTATTAGTCATGGTACGAGCTTCGTTAATTAATGGAGAAACTAAATGACGATGGCTATCAGAAATGGTTTTCCTTTCATTTGCATGACTTTTTTCTGGCGATTCTTTACAAAGCTTATTTCTACTATCATACACATATTCCTTTCCCGGTGTAATGTTTTCTAATTTCTTATCACTACAAACTTTTGATTTCTTAAATTTCAATGTCTTATCTTTGTATGGTGATGCTGACAAGCTTCTATTAGACGATTTTGTGATACTAATTCTATTAGTTCTGTTGATAGTGTTAGGTGATACAATCCTTTTTGGATATGGTGGTACTATAGGAATAGACGATGGATATTTTTTTAACGAATTATTAGCTGCTTCGTTTAAATTAAAATCAACATTATATTCAAGTTCACTTTCAGAAGACTCTGAATCTAAATGAATAGGCTTCCTTTTTTTTCTCATGCCTCTACCTAATTGGATGACGCTGAAGATAGCCGACAGTTTCAGCCGACAGTTTCGGAGACAGGTTGAGCACCACTGCTCATGCTCAATTTGCCTAAAATCGTAATATTTACATATTTAAATCACGTAGAAGCTTAAACTAATCGAAAATAAAACATTCCCAATGACATTCATTAAAAAAATCGACTTACTTCACTTAATTTTACGGTAATGAAAACATGTCATTAGCGAGTCATTCACAGCTACTATCAAATAGCAGGAAATTTTTTTAATTTTTTACAACCATACTGTCTTCTAGCTTATGAAATTCTCGAGAGAATGGTGCTAGTTTCGTGAAGGATCGCGCCCTCCTTAATATCTTTCTTTTTTACCTATGAAGGTAGGACTCTGAATCAGAAAATCACGTTTTCAACCAGTCGGCTGTGTTCTTTGACTAGCAGGATATTTTTAAAAATTTTTAGAACTATATAGCCTTGTAGCCTATTAAATTCTGAAGAGGCCGGTACAAATTTCATTAGGGATCGCGATTATCTTAATGTTGTTTCTTTAGAATAGGTAGCAAAGATAATGAGGCTGAAGCTAGCCGCCACTTCCCAGCCGTCAGTTGGGAAGTAGAAAACGTATTGTCGAAACGGCTATGTTCAGACAATACGCAAAAGTAGCAATCTAATAAATTTTTGAACGTTAGGAATTATTTTTATAATTTCTAATTTGTGCTGTTATCTAGCGCATTAAATTTGAAATTAACTGGTGTGTATTTCATTAGAGATCTCCGTCGCCAAAGATATTTTCTTACCGATTGAAACGAAAGACTACAGCCGAAATCGTGACATGTAGACAAACAAGTCAATGTTTCCACCTATGGGAAAGCTTTTTCTACTTTTTCGCTTATATGGTCCTTTAGTAGATAAAATTTTGAAGAAAATGGTATATATTTTATGAGGGATCTCGATTGTCAAAGATGTTTTTTTACCGGTCGAAGTGTCACGATTATGTCTTAAGTCTTTGCTCAAGACCGATTAAAAAATAACTTTAGCGATCGAGATCCCTTATAAAATATATACCATTTTCTTCGAAATTTAGTGTACGAAAGGATAGTATAAGCGAAAAATTGAAAAAAATTTTCCCATGTATGGAAACATTGACTTATTTGTCGAGAGGTCAAAATTTCGGCTGAAATTTTTCGTTTCAATCGGTAAAAAAATAACTTTGGCGATCGAGATCCCTGATGAAATACATATCATCTTATTGCAAATTTAATGCACTAAATGATAGTGTAGGTTAAAATTTCCAAAAAGCTTTCCTATTTTTCGGACATTGACTTCTTTCTGGATACGACACGCTTTTCGTCGGTATGTTTCCATTCAACTTTCAATCGCTGAGATAATATATTGCTCAATCGAGATTCCTAATGAAATACATATCCTCTTATTGCAAATTTAATGCACTAAATCATAGTATATGTTAAAATTTCCAAAAAGCTTTCCTATTGTCTGGACATTGACTTGTATCTCGATATGACACGCTTTTCGTCGATGTTTCCATTCAACTTTCAATCGCTAAGAAAATATATTGCTCAATCGAGATCCCTAATGAAATACATATCCTCTTATTGCAAATTTAATGCACTAAATCATAGTATATGTTAAAATTTCCAAAAAGCTTTCCTATTGTCTGGACATTGACTTGTATCTCGATATGACACGCTTTTCGTCGATATGTTTCCTTTTAACTTTCAACCGCTAAGAAAATATATTTCTCAATCGAGATCCCTAATGAAATACTTTTCATTTTATTGCAAATTTAATTGGCTAAATAATTTTAGAAAAAATTATCTTAACATTAAGAAAGATAACAGTTTCTTTCTCGTACATATTGACCATTCAGCAATAATCATACAATACGCACGGGCAACAAACCATTATCTTTTTCGATGTTAAGAAACTTTTTCCTAAATTTCAAGTTTTAGTGTTATTTAGCGAATGAAATTTGCAATAAAACGATAGGTATTTCATTAGGGATTTCGATTGAGAAATATATTTTCTTACCGATTGAAAGTTGAAACGAGACATATCGACGAAAATCGTGACGTATCGAGAAATGAGGCAATGTCCGGACAATAGGAAAGCTTTTTAGAAATTTTAACATGTACTATCATTTAATGCATTAAATTTGCAATAAAATGATATGTATTTCATTAGGGATCTCGATTGAGCAATATATTTTCTTAGCGATTGAAAGTTGAATGAAAACATATCGACGAAATGCATGTCGTATCGAGAAAGAAGTCAATGTCCGAAAAATAGGAAAGCTTTTTGGAAATTTTAACCTACACTATCATTTAGTGCATTAAATTTGCAATAAGATGATATATATTTCATCAGGGATCTCGATCGCCAAAGTTATTTTTTTACCGATTGAGACGAAAAATTTCAGCCGAAATTTTTACCTCTCGACAAATAAGTCAATGTTTCCATACATGGGAAAATTTTTTTCAATTTTTCGCTTATACTATCCTTTAGTACACTAAATTTCGAAGAAAATGGTATATATTTTATGAGGGATCTCGATCGCTAAAGTTATTTTTTAATCGGTCTTGAGCAAAGACTTAAGACATAATCGTGACACTTCGACCGGTAAAAAAACATCTTTGACAATCGAGATCCCTCATAAAATATATACCATTTTCTTCAAAATTTTATCTACTAAAGGACCATATAAGCGAAAAAGTAGAAAAAGCTTTCCCATAGGTGGAAACATTGACTTGTTTGTCTACATGTCACGATTTCGGCTGTAGTCTTTCGTTTCAATCGGTAAGAAAATATCTTTGGCGACGGAGATCTCTAATGAAATACACACCAGTTAATTTCAAATTTAATGCGCTAGATAACAGCACAAATTAGAAATTATAAAAATAATTCCTAACGTTCAAAAATTTATTAGATTGCTACTTTTGCGTATTGTCTGAACATAGCCGATTCGACAATACTTTTTCTACTTCCCAACTGGCGGCTGGGAAGTGGCGGCTAGCTTCAGCCTCATGCAAAGATACACGTGTGTACATAGCTTCCACAATGGATTGATGAAATATTGGTTGAATTATAATTTAGGTTCGGCAGCTTTCTCTGTTATAAAAAAATAATAAAGAAGTATCAAAACCTACTAAAATTTGTACTGGTCTACTTCTAATTTAATGAGCTATAAGCCTGAATAGTTTCACAAATTTAGGAAAACTTCCTGCGGGTTGAAAAACTCAGCCGACAGTTCGAAAACGTGTTTGTGTGATTCACGAATTCTATCTTCATTGTTAAAATACGGCAATAAGTAGAGCGCGATCCCTTACGAAACTAGCACCATTCTCTCGAGAATTTTATAAGTTAGAAGACAGTATGTTTGTAAAAAATTAAAAAAATTTCCTGCTACCTGAAAAACTTAGCCAAAAGTCCAAAAACATGAAAATTCGTCTGTATTTCTGCTTTCAATGTTAACAAATTTAATAAGGGGGTCGCGATCCCTAACGAAATTTATACTGGTCTACCCAGAATTTAATAGGGTACAAGACTGTATGGGTTAAAAAAATTAAAAAAATTTCCTGCTATTTGATAGTAGCTGTGAATGACTCGCTAATGACATGTTTTCATTACCGTAAAATTAAGTGAAGTAAGTCGATTTTTTTAATGAATGTCATTGGGAATGTTTTATTTTCGATTAGTTTAAGCTTCTACGTGATTTAAATCTGTAAATATTACGATTTTAGGCAAATTGAGCATGAGCAGTGGTGCTCAACCTGTCTCCGAAACTGTCGGCTGAAACTGTCGGCTATCTTCAGCGTCATGGGAAGGTATAGAAAAAAGAGAAAGAGAGAGAGAGATTCAATGAATGTGTGAGCGAGGTAGATTTAAATGCAAGCCTGACTGCGTAGTAAAGGTAGGTATACAGATTACAAATACAGTTGTACTGTAGTTTTGACAGGTGGATGGTGACAGACATACAGAGAGATTCAAGTGAATAAATGAATGAGTAGTCACTGAAATGGACTAATCATTACATTTATGAAATGAGCGGCAAGCTGAAACTGGCGGCCGAAACTAGCGGCCGATGACTTTCTTTTTCGCCGACTGTACATTGAATTTTTCTCCTTTCCCCATCCATTGCTCAATTGTCGTACTAACACATATGAGCCTAACCGTGAAGTTGCGGCTATACGGTGCGCGAACTAACGCACGGCGCGTAAAGAAGACACACCAGACTCGACGCGCTTAGAGCGAATGAGTATCCTTATATATAGATATGATTTGCGCCTCGCTCATACTGTACACGTCGCGCCCATATTCATTTCCGAATATTCTAATACCAAGGCAAAACGATCTAAAAGCATTTCCAAAGATGCACAAGACCTGTGAGAGCAGGCAGAAAATCCGAAATATTCCAATTTCGCGTTTTCCCTCCTTTTCATCAGTGCTGCTTAGTGAAGCACACATGGAAAAATTTTAAAAAAATTCAGGAATCTTCTCTATCATTGTCCATTCATAATAAGATCATTTCCAGTACCTCACGCAAAAATACAGACTTCCGAATTTTCTGCCTGCTCTCACAGGTCGTGTGCATCTTTGGAAATGCCTTTATTTCGTTTGGCCATCAATGCGAAGCATGCCTGAATATTTTCAAGAATTTTCTATGTTTCCTTCACTAAGCAGCACTGACCTAAAGGAGGGAAAACGCGAAATTGGAAGATTTCGGATTTTCTGCCTGCTCTCACAGGTCTTGTGCATCTTTGGAAATGCCTTTATTTCGTTTGGCCATCAATGCGAAGCATGCCTGAATTTATTCAAAATTTTTCCATGTGACC
This sequence comes from Prorops nasuta, assembly GCF_024137725.1. Classification (NCBI taxonomy): domain Eukaryota; kingdom Metazoa; phylum Arthropoda; class Insecta; order Hymenoptera; family Bethylidae; genus Prorops; species Prorops nasuta. The sequence continues at coordinate 41,773 of NW_027116993.1, read as the reverse complement.
TTCACTAAGCAGCACTGACCTAAAGGAGGAAAAACGCGAAAATACAGACTTCCGAATTTACTAACTCCACTCACAGGTCTTCTGCATCTTTGGAAAAGCCTTTATTTCGTTTGGCCATCAATGCGAAGCATGCCTGAATTTTTTCAAGAATTTTCTGTTTCCTTCACTAAGCAGCACTGACCTAAAGGAGGGAAAACGCGAAATTGGAAGATTTCGGATTTTCTGCCTGCTCTCACAGGTCTTGTGCATCTTTCGAAATGCCTTTATTTCGTTTGGCCATCAATGCGAAGCATGCCTGAATTTATTCAAAATTTTTCCATGTGTCCTTCACTAAGCAGCACTGACCTAAAGGAGGAAAAACGCGAAAATACAGACTTCCGAATTTTCTAACTCCACTCACAGGTCTTCTGCATCTTTGGAAATGCCTTTATTTCGTTTGGCCATCAATGCGAAGCATGCCTGAATTTATTCAAAATTTTTCCATGTGTCCTTCACTAAGCAGCACTGACCTAAAGGAGGAAAAACGCGAAAATACAGACTTCTGAATTTTCTAACACCACTCACAGGTCTTCTGCATCTTTGGAAATGCCTTTATTTCGTTTGGCCATCAATGCGAAGCATGCCTGAATTTTTTCAAGAATTTTCTATGTTTCCTTCACTAAGCAGCACTGACCTAAAGGAGGGAAAACGCGAAATTGGAAGATTTCGGATTTTCTGCCTGCTCTCACAGGTCTTGTGCATCTTTGGAAATGCCTTTATTTCGTTTGGCCATCAATGCGAAGCATGCCTGAATTTATTCAACATTTTTCCATGTGTCCTTCACTAAGCAGCACTGACCTAAAGTAGGAAAAACGCGAAAATACAGACTTCCGAATTTACTACCTCCACTCACAGGTCTTCTGCATCTTTTGAAATGCCTTTATTTCGTTTGGCCATCAATGCGAAGCATGCCTGAATTTTTTCAAGAATTTTCTATGTGTCCTTCACTAAGCAGCACTGACCTAAAGGAGGGAAAACGCGAAATTGGAAGATTTCGGATTTTCTGCCTGCTCTCACAGGTCTTGTGCATCTTTGGAAATGCCTTATTTCGTTTGGCCATCAATGCGAAGCATGCCTGAATTTATTCAACATTTTTCCATGTGTCCTTCACTAAGCAGCACTGACCTAAAGTAGGAAAAACGCGAAAATGCAGACTTCCGAATTTTCTAACTCCACTCACAGGCCTTGTGCATCTTTGGAAATGCCTTTATTTCGTTTGGCCATCAATGCGAAGCATGCCTGAATTTTTTCAAGAATTTTCTATGTGTCCTTCACTAAGCAGCACTGACCTAAAGGAGGGAAAACGCGAAATTGGAAGATTTCGGATTTTCTGCCTGCTCTCACAGGTCTTGTGCATCTTTGGAAATGCTTTTAGATCGTTTTGCCTTGGTATTAGAATATTCGTAAATGAATATGGGCGCGACGTGTACAGTATGAGCGAGGCGCAAATTATATCTATATATAAGGATGCTCATTCGCTCTAAGCGCGTCGAGTCTGGTGTGTCTTCTTTACGCGCCGTGCGTTAGTTCGCGCACCGTATAGCCGCAACTTCACGGTTAGGCTCATATGTGTTAGTACGACAATTGAGCAATGGAGGGGGAAAGGGTAAAAATTCAATGTACAGTCGGCGAAAAAACAAAGTCATCGGCCGCTAGTTTCGGCCGCCAGTTTCAGCTTGCCGGGTTATAGTACGGTTTCAAGCGTTTGCTAATTGGGTTTTTTTTGAATTTGTTTTTTGTATATTTTTTTCTTTACTTTGTTTTATTTATATTGTTTTTTTTGTTCAATTTTTTTTTTTTATAAAGTTATGGGTAAGTCAAAGGAGCGTGGTAAGCGGCTCCCGTCTCAGACGAAATCTAGACGGAGGTGGAGTAAATCCATGAGGGAAGCTAGGAAACATCAGACAGTGCCTTCGTCTCAGATTTTTGGCTTCCAAGTAAGTGAATCTATCAATATAAATATGAACAATGTTACTCTTTGTGACGTTGTCAATGTTGATAGTAGCTCTGCAGGAAATGATGATAGCATAAGTTTTGATATTATCAATCCTGCAGAATTTGATTGCGATAATGTTACTATGATGTGTGACGTTATCAATTCTGAAGCAATGGCTTTAGAAAGCAATAATGTTACTGTCATATGTGACGTTATCAATAATAATGAAATATTTTCAGAAGTAGATAATGCTACTGTAACTTGTGGCGTTATAAATGAAAATGAAAATATTTCAGAAAACGATAATGTTGCTATGAATTGTGACGTTATTTGTTGCGATAGTATAAGTTCTGGAAGTGATAATGTTACTGCAATAGGTGACATTATTATAAAGTATAATGATGCTGTAGACGCAAACGTTAGCAGCAGTAATTACGCTTCTAGTACTGGCTACTCAAGTTTATCAAATACTACATCAATTATTGAAGATGTAGCATTGATGAACGAGAGCCAAAGGTGCGTACAAGAGATATCAAATGCTCAAAACGATCGACGGATAGTCGATTTTGTTTATGTGTTTTCGGAATTGCAAAAAGTCTTTGAGGAACATAGTAAATCAAATAACTGTGCATTCAAGGACTGGCAATTGGTGAAAACACGTAAGCAAGGACTTCTGACCCAATTTTTTTTTAAATGCAACAAATGCCATGTTGAAGAAAGTATTTGGTCTGAGTCTGTAGAAAACGCGAACATCTTAGATGTAAATATGGCAGCTGTCTTAGGATCAGTTGCTTCTGGAATTGGTCATTACCAATTGCAAGAATGTCTTGCAGCGATAAACGTGACCAGTATGACAAAACCAACTTATATTAAGTATATGGCACGTATCGTGGAACTACTTCACGAAACTGCCATTGAAAATATGAAAAAAGCTGGTGATATAGAACGTCAACTGGCAATTGAAAAAGGCAATGTTATAAATGGTATCCCGTTTATCACTGTTATCCTAGACGGAAGCTGGCTAAAAAGATCTTATGGTACGACTTATGATTCTCTATCAGGAGTTGCTGCTATAATCGGTAACGTAACCGGCAAAGTAATTTTTGTTGGCATACGAAATAAATTCTGTGCTCTCTGTAGCTTCTATCAAGCAAAAGGTTGTAGTCCACGACCACATACCTGTTTTAAAAATTTTGATAGAGGCACAAGTTCCGCTGCTATGGAAAGTGACGCCATAGTGGAAGGATTTCGATCTAGTATCGAATTGCACGGAATGATTTACAAAACATTTATCGCCGATGGTGATAGTAATGTATTCAAAACGATTCTTGATAATGACCCATATAAGGAGTATGGAGTTATTGTTAATAAAGTTGAATGCAGTAACCATCTGTTTCGAAATCTGTGCAAGAAATTGACAGCTGTTTCCATAATGCCGCACCCAAACGGTGTTAGGAGCAAGGAATTTTTCGGAATTCGGAAACTTTTGAAGGAAAAAGTTCTGAAATTTCGAAGAATCATTGAGGAAGCTATAGCATTTCGAAGCAATGGAAATATTGCTGAGGAAGAAAAGGCAGATTTGTTACACAAGGATATAATGAACGTGACAAATCACCTTTTCGGACATCATTCGACCTGTAAAGGTCGGAGTTATGAAAAAGACTGCGAAGCAATGAACGATATCGATAAAGTTCATTTGCTACGTTTGCACGGGTTATATGCAAAAATCGAAGATGCTCTGGACTATCTGAGTCATCATTCGGAAAGTCTTTTGCTTCGAGTTACAAATAATCAAGTGGAATCACTGAATGCTATTATTTGTAAAGAAGTTGCCGGCAAAAGAATAAATTTTGGTGCAAGAGGCCAGTATGATGCTAGAGTATATGCGGCCACATTGCAGCATAATACCCAGCAAGTACTTTCCGAAGTACATAAACATGCTGGTAAAACAATTCCTTCCGCTGTTTTGAAGCTTGAGAAACAGCGACAGGCGAAAGTAGCGAGTACTCGAGCCTATAAAGAGAAAGAAGGAAAACATAAAAGTGACAAATGGTTCGTAAATGATAAGAAATTTTATGGACTAAGCGCACAAAGGCCTGATCTCGATGAAACGGTTTTCAATAGGAAGCGCGAGATTTTACTTGATAAACTAAAAGAGAATCAAGTAAATTCTTGTGATATTGAAAGCGCAACGAGAGATCAAGCCAAATCCGAAATGTGGATGTCTCTAAGAAAAAATATGTTGACGGCATCCAATTTCGGACCAATATGTCGCAGGCGTCCAACGACTTCTTGTGCGGCTATGATTAAAAAGATTTTGTTTCCCTCGTTCGTCGATAACGTGGCATTGCATTATGGTCGAGAAAATGAATCTAATGCAAGGAAACAATTGGAATCAATATTAAATAAATGTATTCGTATTTGTGGATTATTTATTGATAGCGAGTATCCATACTTGGGAGCATCACCTGACGGATTGATTGATGACGATGGGCTTGTTGAGATAAAATGCCCATCGTCAGCAGAAAGTATGTCAGCGGAAGATGCTCTAGAGTCGTTACCTTCGTGGCGCGCAGTCCTTCGAAAGAATAATAATGGATATCAAATGAATAGAAATCATATTCATTATTATCAGGTGCAAGGACAATTACATATAACGCGTCGAGAATATTGCGTCTTTGCAGTATGGACACCCAAGAGTATTGTTTGGACGCGAGTAAGCAAAGACGATGATTTCTGGAATAAAGAAATGAAAGTAAAGTTGACACAATTTTATGAGCATTGTCTTCTTCCGGAAATCATTGATAGTCGATATAATCGCAATATGCCTATTCGCGATCCACAATACATTGTGGATGCTCAAGAAAAGGCACGCAGTGCTAAACAGCTGAAAAAGCAGAGAAATAGCACTGCGTGCGAAAAAAGAAAATCAATAAATCTTTCAGAGAATGATGATGATGATTGCGTTATATTAAATGTATCGAAGCATTGTGATACACCGGATAGCGTTTTGAAACTTCGAAAATTTGTCGATGGTTCACACACAACTCTGAAAGAAATTATTGAAAATGTATTACCGGAAAACAATTATTGCAATGATCAGAGTCTCGACGAAATTCTCCGTATCATAAGAGAGAGAACGGATATCGAAACTGAAAGTGTTTTGTTCAATGTATATCCAAATTTGGTTATACCTGCAACAAAACCTAAAAGCATTGCAATTATTGGCGGTAATCATACAAATCATTGGAGATGTGTATATGTCAACGAAGAAAAGCTTTTTGTGTATGACAGTATACCAAACTGCACGTACAAAAAGCTTTCTAACGAGGAACGACAATACATATCTCTAAGATACCCTTGGATAAAAGAATGTAACATTCACTGTCCAAGGGTCCAAGCGCAACCAGATGCATCTAGTTGTGGTATATATGCTATAACTTTTGCAACTGCTATAGCATTGGGTGGAGACCCAAGTGAACAAAAATACTCAGTAAATGTTTCCGAAATGAGGAAACATTTTATAAAAATAATTGAAAAGAAAGAATTGCTAGCTTTTTCAAAGGAATAAAGGATTCTATCTTTTATCAAGAGACACGGTAGTGTCTCGACGGCAAGTACATAAAAGTAGGTATAGACGTGTCTATACCGCCGTCCAGGCACTACTGTATCTTATACAGCAAGATTGGCCGTCTCAATTTTTAAATCGATTTTTTTCCGTAAATGAAACACTGTCATGATTTCAGTAAAGCTTTTCTTGAAATGGATTAGAACAAGCTTTTATTTGAGCCCATAAACATCAAAATTGGTTCACGCAATCCAGAGATCTCATAATCTGTTAGCTATATATACAGGGTGTAACGAAACGACCGCCTTTTCTCGTAACTGGAGGTTCGGGGTGACCATCCAAATGCACGTGTAAAATTTTGTTCGAATCGTTCAAGGGGTTTAAATGTTATTTCCATTTAAAACTCACCCTTTTTCGGTCCTTTTCGAACGACTTTAACTGTGCATAATAAAGTGGAGAAAGTGAAAAAACAATTGACGAACACCCCACTAGAATGTAAAAATTATCGATCGCGCGCGATAATACATTTGCTATTTATTTCATTAATTTGGCTATTAGATTAATTTTAAAAATAGCAAAATCCTTTTCATTACAATTCCAAATCAATTCAATACAAGTATCATTGACTGAATTGATGGAAAGAGGGAGAAGATAGAATGAAAAGGAAAGTATCAAAAGCTAAGATGTCACGCGACTGCACTGATAATTTAATAGGAAACACATCAAGGCATTTTCTTTCTACAAACGAAGGTAAAAAGAATTATTTAAAATCAATTCATTGATGATAGAAAAAATTAAACTTACCCATTATTGTTCTCCAAGTTCCTTTACACCGAAGTTTTTGAAAAAGCTTCAAACTGGCTCCTCGATGATTTCCAGAATGCACACTTTCATTGATTTTGCATTTAAGAACTCGCGAATTTAAGCAAATTAGGTGTTAACCTACGTTTCTTCAAAACACCGGTTAATTTGACACTTTTTGAACTGTTTGAAGTAGGCTGAAAAGAGAGACACAGAGAGATAGAATAATCAATAATTCGTTTCGACCACTCTTAATCACCCTACTTCAAACAGTTCAAAAGTGTCAAATTCTCCAGTGTTTTGAAGAAACGTAGGTTAATACCTAATTTGTTTAAATTCACAAGTGTTTAAATGCAAAATCAGTGATAGTGTGCTTTCTGGAAATCATCGAGGAGCCAGTTTGAAGCTTTTTCAAAAACTTCGATTTAAAGGAACTTGCAGAACATTTAATGGGTGAGTTTAGTTTTCTCCTTCATCAATGTATTGATTTTGAATCATTCCCTTTAGCTTCGTTAGTAGAAAGAGAATGCCCTCATGCATTGTCTATTAAGTTATCATTGCGCTCGCGCGATATTTTAGCTTTTGATACTTTCCTTTACATTGCGTCAACTCGCTCTTTCCATCAAATCAGTCAATGATGCTTGTACTGAATTGAATTGGAATTGTAATATAAAGGATTTTGTTATTTTTAAAATTAATCTAATTACCAGATTAAAGAATTAAATAGCAAAAGTATTACCGCACGCGATCGATAATTTTAACATTCTAGCTGGGTGCTCATCAATTGTTTTTCACTTTCTCCACTTTCCATTATGCAGTTAAAGTCGTTCGAAAAGGACTGAAAAAGGGTGATTTTTAAATAGAAATAACTTTTAAACCTCTTGAACGATTCGAACGAAATTTTACACGTGCACTCAGTTTGTCACCCCGAACCTCCAGTTACGAGAAAAGGCGGTCGTTTCGTTACACCCTGTATAACGAATTTAATTTCTTTCCGTCATCTTCTTCTTCTCCAGCCAGAGTGTATGTCTCGGGCTGAAGTTGGTCGCTAAGAAAAATGACGTCATTTTCACAACGCTTCCAACATAATATACTCAACGATCAAACTATGTATGGTTGTGAACTGTCAATTCGGCGACTATATTGAACTGTGTAAATTGTAATGTGAGGTTATTTTTATTTAATGCAGTGAGGTTATTCATCGTGTTGCGATATTGCATTTGTTAATTTCTACAATCACAAATAATTCAATTAACAGTGACTGAAGGATTCGCGAATTAGATAAGTATAATATTATATTTTACAATACAGGATGTAGTATATACTTTGTGGTACTTTGTGGTATTTCTTTTTGCAGATAAATTAAGACAGAATATTTTCATATTCATTGATGAGGATAGAGCTGACTGGATTAAATAAAATTAATATTTACAAGTCTGTGCCAATGAGAAATATACTTTTAACAATAATGTGCATCGGTCATTATCAGGAGGATATTAATTGAAAGAAATTGTTAAGGTACTTAATAATCATATGCTAAACTTTCAGGTATTGAAATCATTAATCAAATACATGTTTTGCTTTTTGTTTTCTTTAAACTGATATTGATTGTAATTATCCGATATGTTATATCATATATATATAAACAAATATTTTAGATTAAATTATGGCAATGCTAATTTGAAAGATATGAAACATTCCAAAAAATCTTTATTTACGTAAAATAAAAGTTGACCAGTATTTGGATTTGAACAAATTATACGATAGTAGATGTTTACAAAAGATGCGAAGACAACCAAATATTACAGAAGTTAGGTCAACAAGCAATAAAGAAAATGGAGATGGGGCAAAATCAAATACTGGTAAGTAACTGAGATGTTTCATGTTCCTTCAAATATTTATTTTCTTTGAAGATTAAGATTGTTAAATGATGAATTTGATTTCAGGCTTACGCATAGTGTTATCATTTAGTATTTTACAGTCACTGTGCAAGTTTATTATAGCAAATAGTAATACTTGTGCTTTGACTTAAATACATTTGGTAAAATTGAATTAGAAAACCAAGGAAGAAGGTTCGCTCACATACTGACTATTGGAGTTGAATCAAACATTGGGCTTTTCATTCCTGCATTCTGGTATTTGAAACAGGCAAGGATGAAAGCATTGAAAGATTGGCAAAGTAAGAATAAGCCAATATTCAGATAATCGTCATCCATTGCTCAGCCATAATTTAAGGATGAGATTCATTGGATGAAATTCTGTAAAATTGAGTTAATAACTGTTGATAGTTTTCCTCTGTTACCTATGCTAGTATTCTAGGCCAAAGGCAGTATACTAGTCGTTGGTATGGATGAAAAAATGCACGGTTACTCTCAATTGAAAGTCAGTCCAAAAATTAATGGTTTCTACTCCATTTTGCAGCACCAGAAGTCTGACCAGTTTCAACAGTGTATAGAAATTAGCGAAACGAACATTTGAGGACTCTGGCACAGGAAATGTTATAAGGACGATTCGCCAATGTATCTCCCATGCCACCTTTTTCAAGAGTTACCAGCATAAATGTAATAATGATTGGTGCCAAAAAGAAACGTGGTATGCAAAACGACAATGCCAGCTTTGAATATATGCTTAATTCTAGCTTATTCAAAGCTTTGCAAATTGCTTGTCCAGTCATGCCCCTGTATCATTTCAAGCAGCTGATGGAGTTACTGAAGTTTCACAAAGTCAGATGTTGGTAAAAAGTAAAATGTTGATTAACAAATGGAATGATTCATGTTTCTTTAAAATATTATTTTCTTTGAAGATTTGAGATATTTAAATGAGTAATTTGATTTTAGGTTTACTCAGATGTTATCATTTAGCATTTTACAGTCACTGTGCAAGTGTATTATAGCAAATAGTAATACTTGTGCTTTGACTAAAATACATTTGGTACAATTGAATTAGAAAACCAAGGAAGAAGATTCGCTCACATACTGAATATTGGAGTTTAATCAATCATTGGGCTTTTCATTCCTGAATTCTGGTATTTGAAACAGGCAAGGATGAAAGCATTGAAAGATTGGCAAAGTAAGAATAAGCCAATATTCCGATAATCGTCATCCATTGCTCAGCCATAATTTAAGGATGAGATTCATTGGATGAAATTCTGTAAAATTGAGTTAATAACTGTTGATTGTTTTCCTCTGTTACCTATGCTAGTATTCTAGGCCAAAGGCAGTATACTAGTCATTGGTATGGATGAAAAAATGCACGTTTATTCTCAATTGAAACTCAGTCCAAAAATTAATGGTTTCCACTCCATTTTGCAGCACCAGAAATCCGGCCAGTTTCAACAGTATATAGAAATTAGCGAAACGAACATTTGAGGACTCTGGCACAGGAAATGTTATAAGGACGACTCGCTAATATATCTCCTATATCACCTTTGTCAAGAATTAGCAGCATAAATGTGATAGTAACTGGTGCTAAAAAGAAACGTGGTATGCAAAACGACATAGTCAGCTTTGAATATATGCTTGATTGTAGCTTATTTAAAGCTTTGCGAATTGCTTGTCTAGTCTTGCCCCAGTATCAACTCAAGTAGTTGATGAAACTAGTGAAGTCTAGCAAGGTCAGATGGTGGTAAAAGTCAAATGTTGATAAACAGAAAATGTAAATGAATTAATACATACATTTTACTTAATTATTTTTATGTTGAAAGTATGTTTATTGATTATGAAAAATTTAATCAAACTTTTATTATAGTGAAACTGAAAACATTAAACAAGTAGCCGGGGCATTAATTATGAAGTTCATTTATGCAGAATGCATTACAAATATCAATAAATTCAATGCGTTGACTGTGATATTTTTTCAATATTAATATATATTATTTTATTAGTTAAGCTCTGCTGTTTCAAAAAACGAGAAGTGTGGAAATTTTCTTTAAATTCTGTAGAAAAATTAAAAGAATTATTTAATTTTTTAAATATTATACTCTTACAAAACGTTATGAAATCCCACAAAAAACAGACTTCGCTTGTATAAAAAGGCGGCAAGTACATAAACCATTTAGCATAAATAATATAGTAAAATTATCCAATTAAAAAAAGTAGTGAAATCCAAATATTAGGCAAGTGTATTTTTTCACCTTAGCAAAAGTTAAATTTTTGAAAAAAAAAGGAACAACAAAATTACTTGCCGGGCCCGTAATGTCCATGCACAGTGGGAAATTGAATCATGTGTGAGATTCAGTTATAGCGTAGTACAGCAAATTTCATGTTAAAATACAGAGTGAAATTAGCCGAACCACAGACGATTCTATTTCTCACTGTGCATGGACATTACGGGCCCGGCAAGTAATTTTGTTGTTCCTTTTTTTTTCAAAAATTTAACTTTTGCTAAGGTGAAAAAATACACTTGCCTAATATTTGGATTTCACTACTTTTTTTAATTGGATAATTTTACTATATTATTTATGCTAAATGGTTTATGTACTTGCCACCTTTTTATACAGGTACATATATATTCGTTTGAAATGCCAAATTTTAAACGAGGAAAAGCTGGTGGTAATCTTCTTTTTAACCATTCTTTCTATATGGCCAATTATACATGATAGTACAGTGCTTATAGAAAAAAGTTGGAGATTTTGAAATTTTCAAAGTTTTCAACTAATGGTTTATATTTGTAAATCATCTGAGGAGGGGTTTTAATGGGTAAACGCTTAGTAGTCCCACATACCCTCTGGCTCAAGCCAGTGGAAGATGCATAAAGCATTTCCCCTTCTCAATAAAAAGAAAAAAAAAAAAAAAAAAAAATTGTCATGGAGATGACAATGGTTTTACGGCTTCTTTGTTTTTTCATAACGTCGAAGAAACTATGATAAAAGCTATAAACCGTGAGGCGTAGAAAGAAAAATGAGTTTACACTTATTTTTTTTAGCCGCATTTGTACGTTTGAGCTTAGCAAAAGTTCATAGTAATGGTACTTTTGGCGATTTTCTTATGATTACCGTAAGAAATCAAATAATTTTTGAGTAACAAACAATGTCTGTGCCGTATATTGAACGAAACCCATTGTTGTATTACTCGAAAAATGTGTGTAAAAGGTTCTCTGAATCTTTTTACGGGAACACTATATAAATATCTTGTAAATGGTGAGACAAACGCAAATACGGTATAAATTTTGTAGCGCCGCTGTTAGGGGGATTGAACTGGCTTAGCTGATTTGTATTATGCAATTTTTAATTAATTATTATTAAAAAAATTGTTTTAAAAAAAATTGCGACATGGAATATGATTCAGCTAAGAAAGTATGAGCCCCCTATTGTTACATCCCCAAAATTTTAACCGTTTTCGCGTATCTCTTACCGTTCTCGAGATATTTCAAGGGGTAGTTTACCCCTTGGCCTTTTTACGGGAACACTATAATATCTTGTAAATGGTGAGACAAACGCAAATACGGTATAAATTTTGTAGTGCCGTTGTTAGGGGTATTGAACTGGCTTAGCTGATTTGTATTATGCAATTTTTAATTAATTATTATTAAAAAAATTGTTTAGAAAAAAATTGCGACATGGAATATGATTCAGCTAAGAAAGTACGAGCCCCCTATTGTCACACCCCCAAAATTTTAACCGTTTTCGCGTATCTCTTACCGTTCTCGAGATATAGCTAATATTAATTAAATAACGCCTCCCCTGCAATCTCATTAGTTGGGCTTCGGAATATAAACATTCGTTGCGCCATCTGTGAGCAGTCTAAATAACTGTCTCAACACGCACGTATAATGTGGTGTGACTGGCCCTGAGCGGCGCTTCGGTACGTCTTGACCTTCCCGGGGGCTAGGGTAACTCACTTGGGGTCAGGGAGTACTTATAAAGGGGCTATGTTAACTCACTTGCCGCCAGAGAGTACATATAAAGGGGCTAGGATAACTCACTTGGGGTCAGGGAGTACTTATAAAGGTGATATGGTAAATTACTTGGGGTTAGGGAGTACTTATAAAGGGGCTAGTGTAATTCACTTTTGTGTCAAGGATTACTTATTTGGGACTAGGGTATCTCACTTGGTGTCTGTGAGTACTTATATGAGACCAGGGTAACTCACTTGATGCGAGGGTGTACTTATAAAGGGGCTATGGTAACTCACTTGGGGTCAGGGAGTACTTATAAATGGGTTAGAATAACTCACATGGGGTCAGGGAGTACTTATAAAGGTGATATGTAGTTGGATTCTGTAACTCTTAGCGACAACTTTCGGTATCGTTAAGTCCAGTTACCGACAGAAATCGCTAAGTGCGATTCTGTAACTCAGAGTCAGCGATGATTGTCGCTTGTAATGTCGGTACTGTCGGTAACCTACCGAATCCTACCGAATAAACGTACCTTTCCTTTTTAAGAAAACTCTCAGTTCAATCTTAGTTAAGCGACGGAGTTACGAACAATTGAAGTTAATATAAATTGTACTAAACCGAATCATTTAGCTGAGAATTGATATTTCACTGAGTTTTTTATTGAAAGGAAAACTAATAATATCGTTGTAACTTAACAACGACCGAGATAGATGTCGCTAGAGGTTCAGCGGTACTAATATAAAATTTATCCGACGAATAACTTTAATAAACCTTTGCTTTTCCTTGCACGCATTCCACCAAAAACTCACAATGCTCGTAATAAATAATATATACCACATCAACTATTATATTGTGAGTGTTTTTGGCCTCAAGTGGGTCAAACCCCTTAACGACAGCTGTCGGTATCGCTAACTACCGACAGTTATCGCTTGCGCTAACGAATGAGCGATTCTGTAACTTTAGCTTTAAGACAATAGTCGGTGCAACTCATATTTGTACGATAACGATAAAATTCGTTAAGGTTCTAGGGAAGCTGGTAATATTGGTGTATTAATACCAACCGAAATAGGAATTTTTGTGTTACTTGACTATATCATTTTTGACTATAGCAATTCTTACTATAGCAAAATTATCATATTTTATTTAAAAGAAGTATTAAAACGTAAGTATATTTTAATTAAAATAAGTATTAAAAATTAATGTTTTAACATTTTTTTGAGTTAGACAATGTACAGTTAGTGCCTGTGTGCTATAGTTAAATAATACAATTAATTCTATATTTTAGAGAAAACCTCTGCATATATATATATATTTATTTTTAAATATAAAAATTGGAAAAATCTTAAATTTTATTTCCTACGATTTTTACTGTAAGCCTTAATTTATAAAGAAAATTTATTGTAAGTACTTTTTTGTGATTTCTAAATATTAATTTAAGAAATATTTGTGACATTTATTATATTCACTTTCTCGGTAAACATCTACCGACGCCTATCACGGTCGTCGTTAAGTTAACGATAGAATTCGGTAGCGACCGCCATTTTTAACACCAATTATCGAAAACTTTGTGTTACAGAATCGCTTTTAGCGATATCTCTCGGTAACTCGATTCAATTACCGAAAGTTGTCGATAACTACTTACTGAATCCATATAGACGGAAGTTACAGAATCGCTCTTTTCGTTACTGCAAGCGACAACTATCGGTAGTTAGCGATACCGAAAATCATCGCTGGGAAGTTACAGAATCCCAGCAATGGTAACTTACTTGGGGTTAGGGAATACTTATATGGGACCAGGGTAACTCACTTGGGGCCAGGGTGTACTTATATAGGGGCTAGGGTAACTCACTAGGGGTCAGGGAGTAGTTATAAGGGACTAGGGTAACCCACTTGGGGTCTGAGAGTACATATAAAGGGGCTAGGATAACTCACTTGCGGTCAGAGAGTACATTTAAGGGGCTAGGATAACTCACTTGGGGTCAGGTAGTACTTATAAAGGGGCTATGGTAACTCACTTGGGGTCAGGGAGTACTTATATGGGACTAGGGTAACTCACTTAGGGTCAGGGTGTATTTATTTGGGCCTAGGGTAACTCACTTGGGGTCAGGGAGTACTTATAAAGGGGCTATGGTAACTCACTTGGGGTCAGGAAGTACTTATAAGGGACTAGGGTAACTCACTTGCGTTCAGAGAGTACATATAAAGGGGCTAGGATAACTCACTTGGGGTCAGGGAGTACTTATAAAGGTGATATGGTAACTCACTTGGGGTGAGAGAGTACTTATAAAGGGGCTATGGTAACTCACTTTGGGTCAAGGAGTACTTATATGGTTCTATGGTATCTCACTAGGTGTCTGTGAGTACTTATATGAGACTAGGGTAACTCACTTGCGTTCAGAGAGTACATATAAAGGGGATAGGATAACTCACTTGCGGTAAGAGAGTACATATAAAGGGGCTAGGATAACTCACTTGGGGTCAGGGAGTACTTATAAAGGGGCTATGGTAACTCACTTGGGGTCAAGGAGTACTTATATGGGACTAGGGTAACTCACTTGGGGTCTGTGACTACTTATATGGGACCAAGGTAACTCACTTGGGGCCAGGGTGTACTTATTAAGGGGCTAGGGTAACTCACTTGGGGTCAGGGAGTACTTATAAAGCGGCTATGTTAACTCACTTGCGGTCAGAGAGTACATATAAGGAGCTAGGATAACTCACTTGGGGTCAGGGAGTACTTATAAAGGGGCTATGTTAACTCACTTGCCGCAAGAGAGTACATATAAAGGGGCTATGATAACTCACTTGGGGTCAGGGAGTAATTATAATGGGGCTATGGTAACTCACTTGGGGTCAGGGAGTACTTATGAAGTGGCTACTGTAACTCACTTGAGGTCAGGGAGTACTTATATGGAACTAGGGTAACTCACTTGCGTTCAGAGAGTACATATAAAGGGGCTAGGATAACTCACTTGGGGTCAGGGAGTACTTATAAAGGTGATATGGTAACTCACTTGGGGTGAGAGAGTACTTATAAAGGGGCTATGGTAACTCACTTTGGGTCAAGGAGTACTTATATGGTTCTATGGTATCTCACTAGGTGTCTGTGAGTACTTATATGAGACTAGGGTAACTCACTTGCGTTCAGAGAGTACATATAAAGGGGCTATGTTAACTCACTTGCGGTCAGAGAGTACATATAAGGAGCTAGGATAACTCACTTGGGGTCAGGGAGTACTTATAAAGGGGCTATGTTAACTCACTTTGGGCCAAGGAGTACTTATATGGGACTAGGGTAACTCACTTGGGGTCAGGGAATACTTATAATGGGGCTATGGTAACTCACTTGGGGTCAGGGAGTACTTATAAAGGGGCTATGTTAACTCACTTGCCGCAAGAGAGTACATATAAAGGGGCTATGATAACTCACTTGGGGTCAGGGAGTAATTATAATGGGGCTATGGTAACTCACTTGGGGTCAGGGAGTACTTATGAAGTGGCTACTGTAACTCACTTGAGGTCAGGGAGTACTTATATGGAACTAGGGTAACTCACTTGCGTTCAGAGAGTACATATAAAGGGGCTAGGATAACTCACTTGGGGTCAGGGAGTACTTATAAAGGTGATATGGTAACTCACTTGGGGTGAGAGAGTACTTATAAAGGGGCTATGGTAACTCACTTTGGGTCAAGGAGTACTTATATGGTTCTATGGTATCTCACTAGGTGTCTGTGAGTACTTATATGAGACTAGGGTAACTCACTTGCGTTCAGAGAGTACATATAAAGGGGCTATGTTAACTCACTTGCGGTCAGAGAGTACATATAAGGAGCTAGGATAACTCACTTGGGGTCAGGGAGTACTTATAAAGGGGCTATGTTAACTCACTTTGGGCCAAGGAGTACTTATATGGGACTAGGGTAACTCACTTGGGGTCAGGGAATACTTATAATGGGGCTATGGTAACTCACTTGGGGTCAGGGAGTACTTATAAAGGTGATATGGTAACTCACTTGGGGTCAGGGAGTACTTATATGGGACTAGGGTAACTCATTTGCATTCAGAGAGTACATATAAAAGGGCTAGGATAACTCACATGGGGTCAGGGAGTACTTATAAAGGTGATATGGTAACTCACTTGGGGTCAGAGAGTACTTATAAAGGGGCTAGGGTAACTCACTTTGGGCCAAGGAGTACTTATATGGGACTAGGGTAACTCACTTGGGGTCAGGGAATACTTATAATGGGGCTATGGTAACTCACTTGGGGTCAGGGAGTACTTATAAAGGTGATATGGTAACTCACTTGGGGTCAGGGAGTACTTATATGGGACTAGGGTAACTCATTTGCATTCAGAGAGTACATATAAAAGGGCTAGGATAACTCACATGGGGTCAGGGAGTACTTATAAAGGTGATATGGTAACTCACTTGGGGTCAGAGAGTACTTATAAAGGGGCTAGGGTAACTCACTTTGGGCCAAGGAGTACTTATATGGGACTAGGGTAACTCACTTGGGGTCAGGGAATACTTATAATGGGGCTATGGTAACTCACTTGGGGTCAGGGAGTACTTATAAAGTGGCTACTGTAAATCACTTGGGGTCAGGGAGTACTTATATGGGACTAGGGTAACTCACTTGCGTTCAGAGAGTACATATAAAGGGGCTAGGATAACTCACTTGGGGTCAGGGAGTACTTATAAAGGTGATATGGTAACTCACTTGGGGTCAGAGAGTACTTATAAAGGGGCTAGGATAACTCACTTTGGGCCAAGGAGTACTTATATGGGACTAGGGTAACTCACTTGGGGTCAGGGAATACTTATAATGGGGCTATGGTAACTCACTTGGGGTCAGGGAGTACTACTATGGGACTAGGGTAACTCACTTGCGATCAGAGTGTACATATAAGGAGCTAGGATAACTCACATGGGGTCAGGGAGTACTTATATGGGACCAAGGTAACTCACTTGGGGCCAGGGTGTACTTATTAAGGGGCTAGGGTAACTCACTTGGGGTCAGGGAGTACTTATAAAGGGGCTATGTTAACTCACTTGCCGCCAGAGAGTACATATAAAGGGGCTAGGATAACTCACTTGGGGTCAGGGAGTACTTATAAAGGGGCTAGTGTAACTCACTTTGGGTCAAGGAGTGTTATATGGGACTGGGGTATCTCACTTGGTGTCTGTGAGTACTTATATGAGACCAGGGTAACTCACTTGATGCCAGGGTGTACTTATAAAGGGGCTATGGTAACTCACTTGGGGTCAGGGAGTACTTATAAATGGGTTAGAATAACTCACTTGCGGTCAGGCAGTACTTATAAAGGGACTATGGTAACTCACTTGGGGTCAGGGAGTACTTATGTGGGACTAGGGTACTCACTTAGGGACAGGGAGTTCTTATATGGGACTAGGTTAACTCACTTGCAGTCAGAGAGTACATTTAAGGGGCTAGGATAACTAACTTGGGGTCAGGTAGTACTTATAACGGGGCTATGGTAACTCACTTGGGGTCAAGGAGTACTTATATGGGACTAGGGTATCTCACTTGGTGTCTGTGAGTACTTATATGAGACCAGGGTAACTCACTTGGGGCTAGGGTGTACTTATAAAGGTGCTATGGTAACACACTTGGGGTCAGGAAGTGCTTATAAAGGGGCTATGGTAACTTACTTGGGGTCACGAAGTACTTCTATGGGACTACTGTAACTCACTTGGGGTCTGGGAGTACATATAAAGCAGCTAGGGTAACTCACTTGGGGTATGGGAGTACATATAAAGGGGCTAGGATAACTCACTTGGTGTCAGGGAGTACTTATAAAGAGGATAGAATAACTCACTTGCGGTCAGAGAGTACATATAAAGGGGCTAGGATAACTTACTTGGGGTCAGGGAGTGCTTATAAAGGGTCTATGGTAACTCACTTGGGGTCAGGGAGTACTTATAAGGGGGTTAGAATAACTCACTTGCGGTCAGAGAGTACATATAAAGGGGCTAGGATAACTCACTTGGTGTCAGGGAGTACTTATAACGGAGCTATGGTAACTCACTTGGGGTCAGGTAGTACTTCTATGGGACTAGGGTAACTCACATGGGGTCTGGGAGTAATTATAATGGGGCTATGGTAACTCACTTGGGGTCAGGGAGTACTTATAAAGGTGATATTGTAACTCACTTGGGGTCAGAGAGTACATATAAAGGGGATAGGATAACTGAATTGGGGTCGGGGAGTACTTATAAAGGGGCTAAGGTAACACACTTGGGTTCAGAGAGTACATATAAAGGGGCTATGGTAACTCACTTGGGGACAGGGAGTACTTATATGGGACTAGGGTAACTCACTTAGGGTCAGGGTGTATTTATTTGGGCCTAGGGTAACTCACTTGCGGTCAGAGAGTACATATAAAGGGGATAGGATAACTCACTTGCGGACAGAGAGTACATATAAAGGGGCTAGGATAACTCACATTGGGTCAAGGAGTACTTATATGGGACTATGGTATCTCACTAGGTGTCTGTGAGTACTTCTATGAGACTAGGGTAACTCACTTGCGTTCAGAGAGTACATATAAAGGGGATAGGATAACTCACTTGCGGTAAGAGAGTACATATAAAGGGCTAGGATAACTCACTTGGGGTCAGGGAGTACTTATAAAGGGGCTATGGTAACTCACTTGGGGTCAGGAAGTACTTATAAGGGACTAGGGTAACTCACTTGCGTTCAGAGAGTACATATAAAGGGGCTAGGATAACTCACTTGGGGTCAGGGAGTACTTATAAAGGTGATATGGTAACTCACTTGGGGTGAGAGAGTACTTATAAAGGGGCTATGGTAACTCACTTTGGGTCAAGGAGTACTTATATGGTTCTATGGTATCTCACTAGGTGTCTGTGAGTACTTATATGAGACTAGGGTAACTCACTTGCGTTCAGAGAGTACATATAAAGGGGATAGGATAACTCACTTGCGGTAAGAGAGTACATATAAAGGGGCTAGGATAACTCACTTGGGGTCAGGGAGTACTTATAAAGGGGCTATGGTAACTCACTTGGGGTCAAGGAGTACTTATATGGGACTAGGGTAACTCACTTGGGGTCTGTGACTACTTATATGGGACCAAGGTAACTCACTTGGGGCCAGGGTGTACTTATTAAGGGGCTAGGGTAACTCACTTGGGGTCAGGGAGTACTTATAAAGGGGCTATGTTAACTCACTTGCGGTCAGAGAGTACATATAAGGAGCTAGGATAACTCACTTGGGGTCAGGGAGTACTTATAAAGGGGCTATGTTAACTCACTTGCCGCCAGAGAGTACATATAAAGGGGCTATGATAACTCACTTGGGGTCAGGGAGTAATTATAATGGGGCTATGGTAACTCACTTGGGGTCAGGGAGTACTTATAAAGTGGCTACTGTAACTCACTTGAGGTCAGGGAGTACTTATATGGAACTAGGGTAACTCACTTGCGTTCAGAGAGTACATATAAAGGGGCTAGGATAACTCACTTGGGGTCAGGGAGTACTTATAAAGGTGATATGGTAACTCACTTGGGGTGAGAGAGTACTTATAAAGGGGCTATGGTAACTCACTTTGGGTCAAGGAGTACTTATATGGTTCTATGGTATCTCACTAGGTGTCTGTGAATACTTATATGAGACTAGGGTAACTCACTTGCGTTCAGAGAGTACATATAAAGGGGATAGGATAACTCACTTGCGGTAAGAGAGTACATATAAAGGGGCTAGGATAACTCACTTGGGGTCAGGGAGTACTTATAAAGGTGATATGGTAGCTTACTTGGGGTCAGGGAGTACTTATATAGGGGCTAGTGTAATTCACTTTGGGTCAAGGTGTACTTATATGGGACTAGGGTATCTCACTTGGTGTCTGTGTGTACTTATATGAGACCAGAGTAACTCACTTGGAGCCGTGGTGTACTTATAAAGGGGTTATTGTAACTCACTTGGGGTCCGGGAGTACTTATAAAGGGGTTAGAATAACTCACTTGCGGTCGGAGAGTACATATAAAGAGGCTAGGATAACTCACTTGGTGTCAGGGAGTACTTATAAAGGGGCTATGGTAACTCACTTGGGGTCAGGGAGTACTTATAAAGGGGTTAGAATAACTCACTTGCGGTCAGAGAGTACATATAAAGGGGCTAGGATAACTCACTTTGAGTCAAGGAGTACTTATATGGTTCTATGGTATCTCACTAGGTGTCTGTGAGTACTTATATGAAACTAGGGTAACTCTCTTGCGTTCAGAGAGTACATATAAAGGGGATAGGATAACTCACTTGCGGTAAGAGAGTACATATAAAGGGGCTAGGATAACTCACTTGGGGTCAGGGAGTACTTATAGAGGGGCTATGTTATCTCACTTGGGGTCAGGGAGTACTTATATGGGACTAGTGTAACTCACTTGCCGCCAGAGAGTACATATAAAGGGGCTAGGGTAAGTCACTTGGGGTCAGGGAATACTTATAATGGGGCTATGGTAACTCACTTGGGGTCAGGGAGTACTACTATGGGACTAGGGTAACTCACTTGCGGTCAGAGAGTATATATAAAGAGCTAGGATAACTCACATGGGGTCAGGGTGTACTTATAAAGGGGCTAGGGTAACTCACTTGGTGTCAGGGAGTACTTATAAAAGGTCTATGGTAACTCACTTGGGGTCAGGGAGTACTTATATGGGACTAGGGTAACTCACTTGCGTTCAGAGAGTACATATAAAGGGGCTAGGATAACTCACTTGGTGTCTGGGAGTACTTATAAAGGGGCTAGGATAACTCACTTGGGGTCAGTGAGTACTTATAAAGGTGATATGGTAAATTACATGGGGTTAGGGAGTACTTATAAAGGGGCTATGGTAACTCACTTTGGGTCAAGGAGTACTTATATGGTTCTATGGTATCTCACTAGGTGTCTTTGAGTACTTATATGAGACTAGGGTAACTCACTTGCGTTCAGAGTGACATATAAAGGGGATAGGATAACTCACTTGCGGTAAGAGAGTACATATAAAGGGGCTAGGATAACTCACTTGGGGTCAGGGAGTACTTATAAAGGGGCTATGGTAACTCACTTGGGGTCAGGGAATACTACTATGGGACTATGGTAACTCACTTGCGTTCAGAGAGTATATATAAAGAGGCTAGGATAACTCACTTGGGGTCAGGGAGTACTTATAAAGGTGATATGGTAACTCACATGGGGTCAGAGAGTACTTATAAAGGGGCAAGTGTAATTCACTTTTGTGTCAAGTATTACTTATTTGGGACTAGGGTATCTCACTTGGTGTCTGTGAGTACTTATATGAGACCAGGGTAACTCACTTGATGCCAGGGTGTACTTATAAAGGGGCTATGGTAACTTTACTTGGGGTCAGGGAGTACTTATAAATGGGATAGAATAACTCACATGGGGTCAGGGAGTACTTATAAACGTGATATGGTAACTTACTTGGGGTGAGGGAATACTTATAAGGGAACAGGGTAACTCACTTGGGGCCAGGGTGTACTTATATAGGGGCTAGGGTAACTCACTAGGGGTAAGGGAGTAGTTATAAGGGACTAGGGTAACTCACTTGGGGTCTGAGAGTACATATAAAGGGGCTAGGATAACTCACTTGCGGTCAGAGAGTACATTTAAGGGGCTAGGATAACTCACTTGGGGTCAGGTAGTACTTATAAAGGGGCTATGGTAACTCACTTGGGGTCAGGGAGTACTTATATGGGACTAGGGTAACTCACTTAGGGTCAGGGTGTATTTATTTGGGCCTACGGTAACTCACTTGCGGTCAGAGAGTACATATAGAGGGGATAGGATAACTCACTTGCGGTCAGAGAGTACATATATAGGGGCTAGGATAACTCACTTGGGGTCAGGGAGTACTTATAAAGGGGCTAGTGTAACTCACTTTGGGTCAAGGAGTACTTATATGGAACTAGGGTATCTCACTTGGTGTCTGTGAGTACTTATATGAGACCAGGGTAACTCACTTGATGCCAGGGTGTACTTATAAAGGGGTTATGGTAACTCACTTGGGGTCAGGGAGTACTTATAAATGGGTTAGAATAACTCACTTGCGGTCAGGAAGTACTTATAAAGGGGCTATGGTAACTCACTTGGGGTCAGGGAGTACTTATATGGGACTAGGGTAACTCACTTAGGGTCAGGGTGTATTTATTTGGGCCACGGTAACTCACTTGCGGTCAGAGTGTACATATAGAGGGGATAGGATAACTCACTTGCGGTCAGAGAGTACATATATAGGGGCTAGGATAAGTCACTTGGGGTTAGGGAGTACTTATAAAGGTGATATGGTAACTCACTTGGGGTCAGAGAGTACTTATAAAGGGGTAGGGTAACTTACTTTGGGTCAAGGAGTACTTATATGGGACTAGGGTAACTCACTGCGGTCAGAGAGTACATATAAAGGGGCTGGGATAACTCACTTGGGGTCAGGGAGTACTTATATAGGGGCTATGGTAACTCACTTGGGGTCAGGAAGTACTTCTATGGGACTAGGGTAACTCACTTGGGCTCTGGGAGTACATATAAAGCGGCTAGGGTAACTCACTTGGAGTCTGGGAGTACATATAACGGGGCTAGGATAACTCACTTGGGGTCAGGGAGTACATATAAAGGGGCTATGGTAACTCACTTGGGGTCAGGGAGTACTTATAAAGGTGATATGGTAACTCACTTGGGGTCAGAGAGTACTTATAAAGGGGCTAGGGTAACTCAGTTTGGGCCAAGGAGTACTTATATGGGACTAGGGTAACTCACTTGGTGTCAGGGAGTACTTATAAGGGACAAGGGTAACTCACTTGGGGTCTGGGTGTACTTATAAAGGGGCTATGGTAACTCACTTGGGGTCAGGGGGTACTTCTATGGGACAAGGGTAACTCACTTGCGGTCAGAGAGTATATATAAAGGGGCTAGGAATACTCACTTGGGATCAGGGATTACATATAATGGGGATAGGATAACTCACTTGGGGTCAGGAGTACATTTATGTGACTAAGGTAACACACTTGGGGTCAGGGAATACTTATAAAGGTGCTAGGGTAACTCACTTGCGGTCAGAGAGTACATATCAAGGGGATAGGATAACTCACTTGGGGTCGGGGAGTAATTCTATGGGACTAGGGTAACTCACTTGGGGTCAAGTAGTACTTATAAAGGGGCTAGGGTAACTCACTTGGTGCCAGTGTGTACTTATATAGGGGCTAGGATATCTCACTTGCGGTCAGAGAGTACATTTAAGGGGCTAGGATAACTCACTTGGGGTCAGGAAGTACTTATAAAGGGGCTATGGTAACTCACTTTGGGTCAAGGAGTACTTATTTGGTTCTATGGTATCTCACTAGGTGTCTTTGAGTACTTATATGAGACTAGGGTAACTCACTTGCGTTCAGAGTGACATATAAAGGGGATAGGATAACTCACTTGCGGTAAAAGAGTACATATAAAGGGGCTAGGATAACTCACTTGGGGTCAGGGAGTACTTATATGGGACTAGGGTAACTCACTTGCAGCCAGAGAGTACATATAAAGGGGCTAGGGTAACTCACTTGGGGTCAGGGAATACTTATAATGGGGCTATGGTAACTCACTTGGGGTCAGGGAGTACTACTATTGGACTAGGGTAACTCACTTGCGGTCAGAGAGTACATATAAGGAGCTAGGATAACTCACATGGGGTCAGGGTGTACTTATAAAGGGGCTAGGGTAACTCACTTGGTGTCAGGGAGTACATTTAAGGGGCTAGGATAACTCACTTGGGGTCAGGTAGTACTTATAAAGGGGCTATGGTAATTCACTTGGAGTCAGGGAGTACTTATATGGGACTAGGGTAACTCACTTAGGGTCAGGGTGTATTTATATAGGACTAGGGTAACTCACTTGCGGTCAGCGAGTACATATAAAGGGGATAGGATAACTCACTTGGGGTCAGGGAGAACTTATAAAGGTGATATGGTAACTTACTTGGGGTCAGAGAGTACTTATAAATGGGCTAGGGTAACTCACTTGGGGTCAGGGAGTACTTATATAGGGGCTAGGGTAACTCACTTGGGGTCAGTGAGTACTACAATGGGACTAGGGTAACTCACTTGCAGTCAGAGAGTACATATATAGAGGCTAGGATAACACACTTGGCGTCAGGGAGAACTTATAAAGGTGATATGGTAACTCACATTGGGTCAGGGAGTACTTATATGGGACTGGGGTAAATCACTTGCGGTCAGAGAGTACATATAAAGGGGCTATGGTAACTCACTTGGGGTAAGGGAGTACTTATTTGGGACTAGGGTACTCACTTAGGGACAGGGAGTTCTTATATGGAACTAGGGTAACTCACTTGCGGTCAGAGAGTACATATAAAGGGGATAGGATAACTCACTTGGGGTCAGGGAGTACATTTATGTGACTAAGGTAACACACTTGGGGTCAGGGAATACTTATAAAGGTGCTAGGGTAACTCACATAGGGTCAGGGAGTACATATTTGGGAGTAGGGTAACTCACTTGCGGTCAGAGTGTACATATAAAACGGATAGGATAACTGAATTGGGGTCGGGGAGTACTTATAAAGGGGCTAAGGTAACACACTTGGGTTCAGGGAGTACTTATATGATACTAGGGTAACACACTAGGGGTCACGTAGTACTTATAAAGGGGCTATGGTAACTCACTTGGGGTCAGGGAGTACTTATAAAGGGGCTAGTGTAACTCACTTTGGGTCTAGAAGTGTTATATGGGACTGGGGTATCTCACTTGGTGTCTGTGAGTACTTATATGAGACCAGGGTAACTCACTTGATGCCAGGTTGTACTTATAAAGGGGCTATTGTAACTCACTTGGGGTCAGGGAGTACTTATAAATGGGTTAGAATAACTCACTTGCGGTCAGGAAGTACTTATAAAGGGGCTATGGTAACTCACTTGGGGTCAGGGAGTACTTATAAGGCATTAGGGTAACTCACTTGGGGTCTGGGAGTACATATAAAGGGGCTAGGATAACTCACATGCGGTCAGAGAGTACATATAAAGAGGTTAGGATAACTCACTTGTGGTCAGGGAGTACTTATAAATGGGCTAAGGTAACTCACTTGGGGTTAGGGAGTACTTATGTGGGACTAGGGTACTCACTTAGGGACAGGGAGTTCTTATATGGGACTAGAGTAACTCACTTGCGGTCAGAGAGTACATTTAAGGGGCTAGGATAACTAACTTGGGGTCAGGTAGTACTTATAACGGGGCTATGGTAACTCACTTGGGGTCAAGGAGTACTTATATGGGACTAGGGTATCTCTCTTGGGGCTAGGGTTTACTTATAATGGTGCTATGGTAACTCACTTGGGGTCAGGGAGTAATTATATGAGACTAGGGTAACACACTTGGGGTCAGGGAGTACTTATAAAGGGGCTATGGTAACTCACTTGGGGTCTGGGAGTACATATAATGCAGCTAGGGTAACTCACTTGGGGTATGGAAGTACATATAAAGGGGCTAGGATAACTCACTTGGTGTCAGGGAGTACTTATAAAGCGGATAGAATAACTCACTTGCGGTCAGAGAGTACATATAAAGGGGCTAGGATAACTCACTTGGGGTCAGGGAGTACTTATAAAGGCGCTATGGTAACTCACTTGGGGTCAGGGAGTACTTATAAGGGGGTTAGAATAACTCACTTGCGGTCAGAGAGTACATATAAAGGGGCTAGGATAACTCACTTGGTGTCAGGGAGTACTTATAACCGAGCTATGGTAACTCACTTGGGGTCAGGTAGTACTTCTATGGAACTAGGGTAACTCACATGGGGTCTGGGAGTACATATAAAGCGGCTAGGGTAGCTCACTTGGAGTCTCGGAGAACATATAAAGGGGCTAGGATAACTCACTTGGCGTCAGGGAGTACTTATAAAGGGGCTATGGTAACTCACTTGGGGTCCGGGAGTACTTATAAAGGGGTTAGAATAACTCACTTGCGTTCAGAGAGTACATATAAAGGGGATAGGATAACTCACTTGCGGTAAGAGAGTACATATAAACGGGCTATGATAACTCACTTGGGGTCAGGGACTAATTATAATGGGGCTATGGTAACTCACTTGGGGTCAGGGAGTAGTTATAAAGTGGCTACTGTAACTCACTTGGGGTCAGGGAGTACTTATATGGGACTAGGGTAACTCGCTTGCGTTCAGAGAGTACATATAAAGGGGCTAGGATAACTCACTTGGGGTCAGGGAGTACTTATAAAGGTGATATGGTAACTCACTTGGGGTCAGAGAGTACTTATAAAGGGGCTAGGGTAACTCAGTTTGGGCCAAGGAGTACTTATATGGGACTAGGGTAACTCACTTGGTGTCAGGGAGTACTTATAAGGGACAAGGGTAACTCACTTGGGGTCTGGGAGTACTTATAAAGGGGCTATTGTAACTCACTTGGGGTCAGGGAGTACTTCTATGGGACAAGGGTAACTCACTTGCGGTCAGAGAGTACATTTATGTGACTAAGGTAACACACTTGGGGTCAGGGAATACTTATAAAGGTGCTAGGGTAACTCACATAGGGTCAGGGAGTACATATTTGGGAGTAGGGTAACTCACTTGCGGTCAGAGTGTACATATAAAACGGAGAGGATAACTGAATTGGGGTCGGGGAGTACTTATAAAGGGGCTAAGGTAACACACTTGGGTTCAGGGAGTACTTATATGATACTAGGGTAACACACTAGGGGTCAGGTAGTACTTATAAAGGGGCTATGGTAACTCACTTGGGGTCAGGGAGTACTTATATGGGACTAGGGTAACTCACTTAGGGTCAGGGTGTATTTATTTGGGCCTAGGGTAACTCACTTGCCGTCAGAGAGTACATATAGAGGGGATAGAATAACTCACTTGCGGTCAGAGAGTATATATATAGGGGCTAGGATAACTCACTTGGGGTCAGGGAGTACTTATAAAGATGATATTGTAACTCACTTGGGGTCAGGGACTACTTATAAAGGGGCTAGTGTAACTCACTTTGGGTCTAGAAGTGTTATATGGGACTGGGGTATCTCACTTGGTGTCTGTGAGTACTTATATGAGAACAGGGTAACTCACTTGATGCCAGGTTGTACTTATAAAGGGGCTATGGTAACTCACTTGGGGTCAGGGAGTACTTATAAATGGGTTAGAATAACTCACTTGCGGTCAGGAAGTACTTATAAAGGGGCTATGGTAACTCACTTGGGGTCAGGGAGTACTTATAAGGCATTAGGGTAACTCACTTGGGGTCTCGGAGTACATATAAAGGGGCTAGGATAACTCACATGCGGTCAGAGAGTACATATAAAGAGGTTAGGATAACTCACTTGTGGTCGGGGAGTACTTATAAATGGGCTAAGGTAACTCACTTTGGGTTAGGGAGTACTTATGTGGGACTAGGGTACTCACTTAGGGACAGGGAGTTCTTATATGGGACTAGAGTAACTCACTTGGGGTCTGGGAGTACTTATAAAGGGGCTATGGTAACTCACTTGGGGTCAGGGAGTACTTATAAAGGTGATATTGTAACTCACTTGGGGTCAGAGAGTACTTATATGGGACTATGGTACTCACTTAGGGACAGGGAGTTCTTATATGGAACTAGGGTAACTCAATTGCGGTCAGAGAGTACATATCAAGGGGATAGGATAACTCACTTGGGGTCGGGGAGTAATTCTATGGGACTAGGGTAACTCACTTAGGGGTCAAGGAGTACTTATAAAGGGGCTAGGGTAACTCACTTTGGGTTAAGGATTACTTATATTGGACTAGGCTAACTCACTTGCTGTCTGGGAGTACTTATATGGGACCAGGGTAACTCACTTGGGGCCAGTGTGTACTTATATAGGGGCTAGTATATCTCACTTGCAGTCAGAGAGTACATTTAAGGGGCAAGGATAACTCACTTGGGGTCAGGAAGTACTTATAAAGGGGCTATGGTAACTCACTTGGGGTCAGGGAGTACTTATATGGGACTAGGGTAACTCACTTAGGGTCAGGGTGTATTTATTTGGGCCTAGGGTAACTCACTTGCGGTCAGAGAGTACATATAAAGGGGATAGGATAATTCACTTGCGATCAGAGAGTACATATATAGGGGTTAGGATAACTCACTTGGGGTCAGGGAGTACTTATAAATGGGTTAGAATAACTCACTTGGGGTGAAGGAGTACTTATAAAGGTGATATAGTAACTTACTTGGGGTCAGGTTGTACTTACAAAGGGCTAGTGTAATTCAATTTGGGTCAAGGAGTACTTATATGGGACTAGGGTATCACACTTGGTGTCTGTGAGTAATTATATGAGACCAGGGTAACTCACTTGGAGCCAGGGTGTACTTATAAAAGGGCTATGGTAACTCACTTGGGGTCAGGGAGTACTTCTATGGGACTAGGGTAACTCACATGGGGTCTGGGAGTATTTATATGGGACTAGGGTAACTCACTTGCGGTCAAAGAGTACATATAGAGGGGTTAGGATAACTCACTTGGGGTCAGGGAGTACTTATAAAGATGATATTGTACCTCACTTGGGGTCAGGGAGTACTTATAAAGGGGCTAGTGTAACTCACTTTGGGTCAGGGAGTACTTATATGGGACTAGGGTATCTCACTTGGTGTCTGTGAGTACTTATATGAGACCAGGGTAACTCACTTGATGCCAGGGTATACTTATAAAGGGGCTATGGTAACTCACTTGGGGTCAGGGAGTACTTATAAATGGGTTAGAATAACTCACTTGCGGTCAGAGAGTATATATAAAGGGGCTAGGATAACTCACTTGGGGTCAGGGAGTACTTCTTTGGGACAAGGGTAACTCACTTGATGCCAGGGTATACTTATAAAGGGGCTATGGTAACTCACTTGGGGTCAGAGAGTACTTATAAATGGGTTAGAATAACTCACTTGCGGTCAGAGAGTATATATAAAGGGGCTAGGATAATTCAATTAGGGTTAGGGAGTAATTATAAAGGGGCTATGGTAACTCACTTGGGGTCAGGGAGTACTACTATGGGACTAGGCAACACACTTGGGGTCTGGGAGTACATATAAAGCTGCTAGGGTAACTCACTTGGAGCCTGGGAGTACATATAAAGTGGCTAGGATAACTGACTTGGGGTCAGGGAGTACTTATATAGGGGTTAGGGTAACTCACTTGCGGTCAGTGAGTACTACAATGGGACTAGGGTAACTCACTTGCGTCAGAGAGTACATATAAAGGGGCTAGGATAATTCAATTAGGGTCTGGGAGTAATTATAAAGGGGCTATGGTAACTCACTTGGGGTCAGGGAGTACTACTATGGGAGTAGGGTATCTTACTTGCGGTCAGAGAGTACATATAAAGGGGCTAGGATAACTAACTTGGGATCAGGGAGAACTTATAAAGGTGATATGGTAACTCACTTGGGGTCAGGGAGTACTTATAAAGGGGCAAGTGTAATTCACTTTTGTGTCAAGTATTACTTATTTGGGACTAGGGTATCTCACTTGGTGTCTGTGAGTACTTATATGAGACCAGGGTAACTCACTTGATGCCAGGGTGTACTTATAAAGGGGCTATGGTAACTTTACTTGGGGTCAGGGAGTACTTATAAATGGGATAGAATAACTCACATGGGGTCAGGGAGTACTTATAAACGTGATATGGTAACTTACTTGGGGTGAGGGAATACTTATAAGGGAACAGGGTAACTCACTTGGGGCCAGGGTGTACTTATATAGGGGCTAGGGTAACTCACTAGGGGTAAGGGAGTAGTTATAAGGGACTAGGGTAACTCACTTGGGGTCTGAGAGTACATATAAAGGGGCTAGGATAACTCACTTGCGGTCAGAGAGTACATTTAAGGGGCTAGGATAACTCACTTGGGGTCAGGTAGTACTTATAAAGGGGCTATGGTAACTCACTTGGGGTCAGGGAGTACTTATATGGGACTAGGGTAACTCACTTAGGGTCAGGGTGTATTTATTTGGGCCTACGGTAACTCACTTGCGGTCAGAGAGTACATATAGAGGGGATAGGATAACTCACTTGCGGTCAGAGAGTACATATATAGGGGCTAGGATAACTCACTTGGGGTCAGGGAGTACTTATAAAGGGGCTAGTGTAACTCACTTTGGGTCAAGGAGTACTTATATGGAACTAGGGTATCTCACTTGGTGTCTGTGAGTACTTATATGAGACCAGGGTAACTCACTTGATGCCAGGGTGTACTTATAAAGGGGTTATGGTAACTCACTTGGGGTCAGGGAGTACTTATAAATGGGTTAGAATAACTCACTTGCGGTCAGGAAGTACTTATAAAGGGGCTATGGTAACTCACTTGGGGTCAGGGAGTACTTATATGGGACTAGGGTAACTCACTTAGGGTCAGGGTGTATTTATTTGGGCCACGGTAACTCACTTGCGGTCAGAGTGTACATATAGAGGGGATAGGATAACTCACTTGCGGTCAGAGAGTACATATATAGGGGCTAGGATAAGTCACTTGGGGTTAGGGAGTACTTATAAAGGTGATATGGTAACTCACTTGGGGTCAGAGAGTACTTATAAAGGGGTAGGGTAACTTACTTTGGGTCAAGGAGTACTTATATGGGACTAGGGTAACTCACTGCGGTCAGAGAGTACATATAAAGGGGCTGGGATAACTCACTTGGGGTCAGGGAGTACTTATATAGGGGCTATGGTAACTCACTTGGGGTCAGGAAGTACTTCTATGGGACTAGGGTAACTCACTTGGGCTCTGGGAGTACATATAAAGCGGCTAGGGTAACTCACTTGGAGTCTGGGAGTACATATAACGGGGCTAGGATAACTCACTTGGGGTCAGGGAGTACATATAAAGGGGCTATGGTAACTCACTTGGGGTCAGGGAGTACTTATAAAGGTGATATGGTAACTCACTTGGGGTCAGAGAGTACTTATAAAGGGGCTAGGGTAACTCAGTTTGGGCCAAGGAGTACTTATATGGGACTAGGGTAACTCACTTGGTGTCAGGGAGTACTTATAAGGGACAAGGGTAACTCACTTGGGGTCTGGGTGTACTTATAAAGGGGCTATGGTAACTCACTTGGGGTCAGGGGGTACTTCTATGGGACAAGGGTAACTCACTTGCGGTCAGAGAGTATATATAAAGGGGCTAGGAATACTCACTTGGGATCAGGGATTACATATAATGGGGATAGGATAACTCACTTGGGGTCAGGAGTACATTTATGTGACTAAGGTAACACACTTGGGGTCAGGGAATACTTATAAAGGTGCTAGGGTAACTCACTTGCGGTCAGAGAGTACATATCAAGGGGATAGGATAACTCACTTGGGGTCGGGGAGTAATTCTATGGGACTAGGGTAACTCACTTGGGGTCAAGTAGTACTTATAAAGGGGCTAGGGTAACTCACTTGGTGCCAGTGTGTACTTATATAGGGGCTAGGATATCTCACTTGCGGTCAGAGAGTACATTTAAGGGGCTAGGATAACTCACTTGGGGTCAGGAAGTACTTATAAAGGGGCTATGGTAACTCACTTTGGGTCAAGGAGTACTTATTTGGTTCTATGGTATCTCACTAGGTGTCTTTGAGTACTTATATGAGACTAGGGTAACTCACTTGCGTTCAGAGTGACATATAAAGGGGATAGGATAACTCACTTGCGGTAAAAGAGTACATATAAAGGGGCTAGGATAACTCACTTGGGGTCAGGGAGTACTTATATGGGACTAGGGTAACTCACTTGCAGCCAGAGAGTACATATAAAGGGGCTAGGGTAACTCACTTGGGGTCAGGGAATACTTATAATGGGGCTATGGTAACTCACTTGGGGTCAGGGAGTACTACTATTGGACTAGGGTAACTCACTTGCGGTCAGAGAGTACATATAAGGAGCTAGGATAACTCACATGGGGTCAGGGTGTACTTATAAAGGGGCTAGGGTAACTCACTTGGTGTCAGGGAGTACATTTAAGGGGCTAGGATAACTCACTTGGGGTCAGGTAGTACTTATAAAGGGGCTATGGTAATTCACTTGGAGTCAGGGAGTACTTATATGGGACTAGGGTAACTCACTTAGGGTCAGGGTGTATTTATATAGGACTAGGGTAACTCACTTGCGGTCAGCGAGTACATATAAAGGGGATAGGATAACTCACTTGGGGTCAGGGAGAACTTATAAAGGTGATATGGTAACTCACTTTGGGTCAGGGAGTACTTATATGGGACTAGGGTAACTCGCTTGGGGTCAGGGAGTACTTATAAATGGGATAGAATAACTCACATGCGGTCAGAGAGTACATATAAAGAGGTTAGGATAACTCACTTGGGGTCAGGGAGTACTTATAAAGGGGCAATTGTAACTCACTTGGGGTCAGGGAGTACATTTAAGTGACTAAGGTAACACACTTGGGGTCAGGGAATACTTATAAAGGTGTTAGGGTAACTCACTTGGGGTCAGGGAGTACTATTATGGGACTAGGGTAACTCACTTGCGGTCAGAGAGTACATATAAAGGGGTTATCACTTGGGGTCAGGGAGTACTTATAAAGGTGATATGGTAACTTACTTGGGGCCAGGGAGTACTTATATAGGGGCTAGTGTAATTCACTTTAGGTCAAGGTGTACTTATATGGGACTAGGGTATCCCACTTGGTGTCTATGAGTACTTATATGAGACTAGGGTAACTCTCTTGCGTTCAGAGAGTACATATAAAGGGGATAGGATAACTCACTTGCGGTAAGAGAGTACATATAAAGGGGCTATGATAACTCACTTGGGGTCAGGGAGTACTTATAGAGGGGCTATGTTATCTCACTTGGGGTCAGGGAGTACTTATATGGGACTAGGGTAACTCACTTGCCGCCAGAGAGTACATATAAAGGGGATAGGATAACTCACTTGCGGTAAGAGAGTACATATAAAGGGGATATGATAACTCACTTGGGGTCAGGGAGTACTTATAAAGGGGCTATGGTAACTCACTTGTGGTCAGGGAGTACTTATAAAGGGGTTAGAATAACTCACTTGCGGTCAGAGAGTACATATAAAGGGGCTAGGATAACTCACTTTGAGTCAAGGAGTACTTATAAAGGGGCTATGGTAACTCACTTGTGGTCAGGGAGTACTTATAAAGGGGTTAGAATAACTCACTTGCGGTCAGAGAGTAAATATAAAGGGGCTAGGATAACTCACTTTGAGTCAAGGAGTACTTATATGGTTCTATGGTATCTCACTAGGTGTCTATGAGTACTTATATGAGACTAGGGTAACTCTCTTGCGTTCAGAGAATACATATAAAGGGGATAGGATAACTCACTTGCGGTCAGAGAGTACATATAAAGGGGCTTGGATAACTCACTTGGGGTCAGGGAGAACTTATAATGGTGATATGGTAACTCACTTGGGGTCAGGGAGTACTTATAGAGGGGCTATGTTATCTCACTTGGGGTCAGGGAGTACTTATATGGGACTAGGGTAACTCACTTGCCGCCAGAGAGTACATATAAAGGGGCTAGGATAACTCACTTGGGGTCAGGGAATACTTATAATGGGGCTATGGTAACTCACTTGGGGTCAGGGAGTACTACTATGGGACTAGGGTAACTCACTTGCGGTCAGAGAGTACATATAAGGAGCTAGGATAACTCACTTGCGGTAAGAGAGTACATATAAAGGGGCTAGGATAACTCACTTGGGGGAAGGGAGTACTTATAAAAGGTCTATGGTAACTCACTTGGGGTCAGGGAGTACTTATATGGGACTAGGGTAACTCACTTGCGTTCAGAGAGTACATATAAAGGGGCTAGGATAACTCACTTGGGGTCAGGGAGTACTTATAAAGGTGATATGGTTACTCACTTGGGGTCAGAGAGTACTTATAAAGGGGCTAGGGTAACTCACTTTGGGTCAAGGAGTACTTATATGGACTAGGGTAACTCACTTGGGGTCTGGGAGTACTACTATGGGACTACGGTAACTCACTTGCTGTCAGAGAGTATATATAAAGGGGCTAGGACAACTCACTTGGGGTCAGGGAGTACTTATAAGGGACTAAGGTAACTCACTTGGTGTCTGGGAGTACTTATATAGGGGCTAGGATAACTCACTTGGGGTCAGGGAGTACTTATAAAGGGGCTATGGTAACTCACTTTGGGTCAAGGAGTACTTATATGGTCCTATGGTATCTCACTAGGTGTCTTTGAGTACTTATATGAGACTAGGGTAACTCACTTGCGTTCAGAGTGACATATAAAGGGGATAGGATAACTCACTTGCGGTAAGAGAGTACATATAAAGGGGCTAGGATAACTCACTTGGGGTCAGGGAGTACTACTATGGGACTAGGGTAACTCACTTGCGGTCAGAGAGTACATATAAGGAGCTAGGATAACTCACATGGGGTCAGGGTGTATTTATAAAGGGGCTAGGGTAACTCACTTGGTGTCAGGGAGTACATTTAAGGGGCTAGGATAACTCACTTGGGGGCAGGTAGTACTTATAAAGGGGCTATGGTAATTCACTTAGAGTCAGGGAGTACTTATATGGGACTAGGGTAACTCACTTAGGGTCAGGGTGTATTTATATAGGACTAGGGTAACTCAATTCCGGTCAGAGAATACATATCAAGGGGATAGGATAACTCACTTGGGGTCGGGGAGTAATTCTATGGGACTAGGGTAACTCACTTGGGGTCAAGGAGTACTTATAAAGGGGCTAGGGTAACTCACTTTGGGTTAAGGATTACTTATATTGGACTAGGCTAACTCACTTGGTGTCTGGGAGTACTTATATGGGACCAGGGTAACTCACTTGGGGCCAGTGTGTACTTATATAGGGGCTAGGATATCTCACTTGCGGTCAGAGAGTACATTTAAGGGGCTAGGATAACTCACTTGGGGTCAGGAAGTACTTATAAAGGGGCTATGGTAACTCACTTGGGGTCAGGGAGTACTTATATGGGACTAGGGTAACTCACTTAGGGTCAGGGTGTATTTATTTGGGCTTAGGGTAACTCACTTGCGGTCAGAGAGTACATATAAAGGGGATAGGATAATTCACTTGCGATCAGAGAGTACATATATAGGGGCTAGGATAACTCACTTGGGGTCAGGGAGTACTTATAAAGGTGCTATGGTAACTCACTTGGGGTCAGGGAGTACTACTATGGGACTAGGATAACTCACTTGCGGTCAGAGAGTACATATAAAGGGGTTAGGATAACTCACTTGGGGTCAGGGAGTACTTATAAAGGTGATATTGTAACTCACTTGGGGTCAGGGAGTACTTATAAAGGGGCTAGTGTAACTCACTTTGGTTCAAGGAGTACTTATATGGGACTAGGGTATCTCACTTGGTGTCTGTGAGTACATAAATGAGACCAGGGTAACTCACTTGATGCCAGGGTGTACTTATAAAGGGGCTATTGTAACTCACTTGGGGTCAGGGAGTACTTATAAATGGGTTAGAATAACTCACTTGGGGTGAAGGAGTACTTATAAAGGTGATATAGTAACTTACTTGGGGTCAGGTTGTACTTATAAAGGGCTACTGTAATTCAATTTGGGTCAAGGAGTACTTATATGGGACTAGGGTATCACACTTGGTGTCTGTGAGTAATTATATGAGACCAGGGTAACTCACTTGGAGCCAGGGTGTACTTATAAAAGGGCTATGGTAACTCACTTGGGGTCAGGGAGTACTTCTATGGGACTAGGGTAACTCACTTTGGGTCAAGGAGTATATATATGGGACTAGGGTAACTCACTTGGTGTCTGTGAGTACTTATATGGGACCAAGGTAACTCACTTGGGGCCAGGGTGTACTTATTAAGGGGCTAGGGTAACTCACTTGGGGTCAGGGAGTACTTATAAAGGGGCTAGGGTAACTCACTTTGGGTCAAGGAGTATACATATGGGACTAGGGTAACTCACTTGCGATCAAAGAGTACATATAGAGGGGTTAGGATAACTCACTTGGGGTCAGGGAGTACTTATAAAGATGATATTGTACCTCACTTGGGGTCAGGGAGTACTTATAAAGGGGCTAGTGTAACTCACTTTGGGTCAAGGAGTACTTATATGGGACTAGGGTATCTCACTTGGGGTCAGAGAGTATATATAAAGGGGCTAGGATAACTCACTTGGGGTCAGGGAGTACTTATAAAGGGGCTATGGTATCTCACTTGCGGTCAGGAAGTACTACTATGGGACTAGGGTAACACACTTGGGGTCTGGGAGTACATATAAAGCGGCTAGGGTAACTCACTTGGAGCCTGGGAGTACATATAAAGGGGCTAGGATAACTGACTTGGGGTCAGGGAGTACTTATATAGGGGCTAGGGTAACTCACTTGCGGTCAGTGAGTACTACAATGGGACTAGGGTAACTCACTTGCGTCAGAGAGTACATATAAAGGGGCTAGGATAATTCAATTAGGGTCAGGGAGTAATTATAAAGGGGCTATGGTAACTCACTTGGGGTCAGGGAGTACTACTATGGGACTAGGGTATCTTACTTGCGGTCAGAGAGTACATATAAAGGGGCTAGGATAACTCACTTGGGATCAGGGAGAACTTATAAAGGTGATATGGTAACTCACTTTGGGTCAGGGAGTACTTATATGGGACTAGGGTAACTCGCTTGGGGTCAGGGAGTACTTATAAATGGGATAGAATAACTCACATGCGGTCAGAGAGTACATATAAAGAGGTTAGGATAACTCACTTGGGGTCAGGGAGTACTTATAAAGGGGCAATTGTAACTCACTTGGGGTCAGGGAGTACATTTAAGTGACTAAGGTAACACACTTGGGGTCAGGGAATACTTATAAAGGTGTTAGGGTAACTCACTTGGGGTCAGGGAGTACTATTATGGGACTAGGGTAACTCACTTGCGGTCAGAGAGTACATATAAAGGGGTTATCACTTGGGGTCAGGGAGTACTTATAAAGGTGATATGGTAACTTACTTGGGGCCAGGGAGTACTTATATAGGGGCTAGTGTAATTCACTTTAGGTCAAGGTGTACTTATATGGGACTAGGGTATCCCACTTGGTGTCTATGAGTACTTATATGAGACTAGGGTAACTCTCTTGCGTTCAGAGAGTACATATAAAGGGGATAGGATAACTCACTTGCGGTAAGAGAGTACATATAAAGGGGCTATGATAACTCACTTGGGGTCAGGGAGTACTTATAGAGGGGCTATGTTATCTCACTTGGGGTCAGGGAGTACTTATATGGGACTAGGGTAACTCACTTGCCGCCAGAGAGTACATATAAAGGGGATAGGATAACTCACTTGCGGTAAGAGAGTACATATAAAGGGGATATGATAACTCACTTGGGGTCAGGGAGTACTTATAAAGGGGCTATGGTAACTCACTTGTGGTCAGGGAGTACTTATAAAGGGGTTAGAATAACTCACTTGCGGTCAGAGAGTACATATAAAGGGGCTAGGATAACTCACTTTGAGTCAAGGAGTACTTATAAAGGGGCTATGGTAACTCACTTGTGGTCAGGGAGTACTTATAAAGGGGTTAGAATAACTCACTTGCGGTCAGAGAGTAAATATAAAGGGGCTAGGATAACTCACTTTGAGTCAAGGAGTACTTATATGGTTCTATGGTATCTCACTAGGTGTCTATGAGTACTTATATGAGACTAGGGTAACTCTCTTGCGTTCAGAGAATACATATAAAGGGGATAGGATAACTCACTTGCGGTCAGAGAGTACATATAAAGGGGCTTGGATAACTCACTTGGGGTCAGGGAGAACTTATAATGGTGATATGGTAACTCACTTGGGGTCAGGGAGTACTTATAGAGGGGCTATGTTATCTCACTTGGGGTCAGGGAGTACTTATATGGGACTAGGGTAACTCACTTGCCGCCAGAGAGTACATATAAAGGGGCTAGGATAACTCACTTGGGGTCAGGGAATACTTATAATGGGGCTATGGTAACTCACTTGGGGTCAGGGAGTACTACTATGGGACTAGGGTAACTCACTTGCGGTCAGAGAGTACATATAAGGAGCTAGGATAACTCACTTGCGGTAAGAGAGTACATATAAAGGGGCTAGGATAACTCACTTGGGGGAAGGGAGTACTTATAAAAGGTCTATGGTAACTCACTTGGGGTCAGGGAGTACTTATATGGGACTAGGGTAACTCACTTGCGTTCAGAGAGTACATATAAAGGGGCTAGGATAACTCACTTGGGGTCAGGGAGTACTTATAAAGGTGATATGGTTACTCACTTGGGGTCAGAGAGTACTTATAAAGGGGCTAGGGTAACTCACTTTGGGTCAAGGAGTACTTATATGGACTAGGGTAACTCACTTGGGGTCTGGGAGTACTACTATGGGACTACGGTAACTCACTTGCTGTCAGAGAGTATATATAAAGGGGCTAGGACAACTCACTTGGGGTCAGGGAGTACTTATAAGGGACTAAGGTAACTCACTTGGTGTCTGGGAGTACTTATATAGGGGCTAGGATAACTCACTTGGGGTCAGGGAGTACTTATAAAGGGGCTATGGTAACTCACTTTGGGTCAAGGAGTACTTATATGGTCCTATGGTATCTCACTAGGTGTCTTTGAGTACTTATATGAGACTAGGGTAACTCACTTGCGTTCAGAGTGACATATAAAGGGGATAGGATAACTCACTTGCGGTAAGAGAGTACATATAAAGGGGCTAGGATAACTCACTTGGGGTCAGGGAGTACTACTATGGGACTAGGGTAACTCACTTGCGGTCAGAGAGTACATATAAGGAGCTAGGATAACTCACATGGGGTCAGGGTGTATTTATAAAGGGGCTAGGGTAACTCACTTGGTGTCAGGGAGTACATTTAAGGGGCTAGGATAACTCACTTGGGGGCAGGTAGTACTTATAAAGGGGCTATGGTAATTCACTTAGAGTCAGGGAGTACTTATATGGGACTAGGGTAACTCACTTAGGGTCAGGGTGTATTTATATAGGACTAGGGTAACTCACTTGCGGTCAGCGAGTACATATAAAGGGGATAGGATAACTCACTTGGGGTCAGGGAGAACTTATAAAGGTGATATGGTAACTTACTTGGGGTCAGAGAGTACTTATAAAGGGGCTAGGGTAACTCACTGCGGTCAGAGAGTACATATAAAGGGGCTAGGAATACTCACTTGGGGTCAGGGAGTACTTATAAAGGTGATATGGTAACTCACTTGGGGTCAGAGAGTACTTATAAATGGGCTAGGGTAACTCATTTGGAGTCTGGGAGTACATATAAAGGGGCTGGGATAACTCACTTGGGGTCAGGGAGTACTTATAAAGGGGCTAGGATAACTCACTTGCGGTCAGAGAGTACTTCTATGGGACTAGGGTAACTCACTTGGGGTCAGGGAGTACTTATATAGGGGCTAGGGTAACTCACTTGGGGTCAGTGAGTACTACAATGGGACTAGGGTAACTCACTTAGGGTCAGGGTGTATTTATATAGGACTAGGGTAACTCACTTGCGGTCAGCGAGTACATGTAAAGGGGATAGGATAACTCACTTGGGGTCAGGGAGAACTTATAAAGGTGATATGGTAACTTACTTGGGGTCAGAGAGTACTTATAAAGGGGCTAGGGTAACTCACTGCGGTCAGAGAGTACATATAAAGGGGCTAGGAATACTCACTTGGGGTCAGGGAGTAATTATAAAGGTGATATGGTAACTCACTTGGGGTCAGAGAGTACTTATAAATGGGCTAGGGTAACTCACTTGGAGTCTGGGAGTACATATAAAGGGGCTAGGATAACTCACTTGGGGTCAGGGAGTACTTATAAAGGGGCAATGGTAACTCTCATGGGGTCAGGGTGTACTTATATGGGACTAGGGTAACTCACTTGGGGTCAGGGAGTACTTTTTAGGGAGTAGGGTAACTCACTTGGGGTCTGGGAGTACATTTAAAGGGGCTAGGATAACTCACTTGCGGTCAGAGAGTACTTCGATGGGACTAGGGTAACTCACTTGGAGTCTGGGAGTACATATAAAGGGGCTAGGATAACTCACTTGGGGTCAGGGAGTACTTATAAAGGGGCAATGGTAACTCACATGGGGTCAGGGTGTACTTATATGGGACTAGGGTAACTCACTTGGGGTCAGGGAGTACTTTTTAGGGAGTAGGGTAACTCACTTGGGGTCTGGGAGTACATTTAAAGGGGCTAGGAAAACTCACTTGCGGTCAGGGAGTACTTATATAGGGGCTAGGGTAACTCACTTGGGGTCAGTGAGTACTACAATGGGACTAGGGTAACTCACTTGCAGTCAGAGAGTACATATATAGAGGCTAGGATAACTCACTTAGGGTCAGGGAGTACTTATAAAGGGGCTATGGTAACTCACTTGGGGACAGGGCGTACTACTATGGGACTAAGGTAACTTACTTGCGGTCAGAGAGTACATATAAAGGGGCTAGGATAACTCACTTGGTGTCAGGGAGAACTTATAAAGGTGATATGGTAACTCACATTGGGCCAGGGAGTACTTATATGGGACTGGGGTAACTCACTTGGGGCAAGGGATTACTTATAAAGGGGCTATGGTAACTCAATTGGGATAAGGGTGTACTAATTTGGGACTAGAGTACTCACTTAGGGACAGGGAGTTCTTATATGGGACTAGGGTAACTCACTTGCGGTCAGAGAGTACATATAAAGGGGATAGGATAAATCACTTGGGGTCAGGGAGTACATTTATGGGACTAGGGTAACTAACTTGCTGTCAGAGAGTACATATAAAGGGGATAGGATAACTCACTTGGGGTCGGGGAGTACTTATAAAGGGGCTAAGGTAAAACACTTGGGTTCATGGAGTACTTATATGAGACTAGGGTAACACACTTGGGGTCAGAGAGTACTTATAAAGGGGTTTGAATAACTCACTTGCGGTCAGAGAGTACATATAAAGGGGCTATGGTAACTCACTTGGGGTAAGGGAGTACTTATTTGGGACTAGGGTACTCACTTAGGGACAGGGAGTTCTTATATGGAACTAGGGTTACTCAC
This sequence comes from Prorops nasuta, assembly GCF_024137725.1. Lineage (NCBI taxonomy): Eukaryota > Metazoa > Arthropoda > Insecta > Hymenoptera > Bethylidae > Prorops > Prorops nasuta. The sequence continues at coordinate 521 of NW_027116993.1, read as the reverse complement.
TTGCGGTCAGAGAGTACATATAAAGGGGATAGGATAACTCACTTGGGGTCAGGGAGTACATTTATGTGACTAAGGTAACACACTTGGGGTCAGGGAATACTTATAAAGGTGCTAGGGTAACTCATATAGGGTCAGGGAGTACATATTTGGGAGTAGGGTAACTCACTTGCGGTCAGAGTTTACATATAAAACGGATAGGATAACTGAATTGGGGTCGGGGAGTACTTATAAAGGGGCTAAGGTAACACACTTGGGGTCAGGGAGTACATTTAAGTGACTAAGGTAACACACTTGGGGTCAGGGAATACTTATAAAGGTGTTAGGGTAACTCACTTGGGGTCAGGGAGTACTATTATGGGACTAGGGTAACTCACTTGCGGTCAGAGAGTACATATAAAGGGGTTATCACTTGGGGTCAGGGAGTACTTATAAAGGTGATATGGTAACTTACTTGGGGCCAGGGAGTACTTATATAGGGGCTAGTGTAATTCACTTTAGGTCAAGGTGTACTTATATGGGAC